>NC_137615.1:24069079-24321579 GCF_963280865.1 Gymnoscopelus braueri
TGAACATTTGCACGTTAATCTGTTTCGAGAGGCTTTTTTTTTTTTTTAATATATTAATGTGTCGGAGAAGTGTTTTCTTCCAGCGTAAAAATGCCTGTGAGACGCGGTCATGTTGCTCTCCAGAACACCTATCTGGACACCATTATCCGGAAATTCGACGGGCAAAGTAAGTGTACTATTTATTGTTTACTGTTTACTGTAGCTACATCGTCACTTTTATTGATTTTTGAAGTTGGTGAGCTATAGTGAGACTTTATGACGGGTCACGGGCCTTTCATCAGGATGGATGATGCTTTCATTGCCTTAAAATAATACAATATAAGTGAATATTAACTTCAGTGTGAAATTATAATAGGCCTATGTGTGTGCGTTATTTTATTTATTTGCACAGTAGTAGTGAGGTGTAGTAGCCTATCAAATATTTCTAAGATTGCATAAAATGGGACTTTTCCAATTGATATTAGGCTATAGCGAATAGCGGGACTATGTATTGATCAGTGATAAGATATAGGGCACTAGCCTACTGTTCACCAAGTGGTTCATTAATGCGTTGACACAGGCTTTAAACTACGCTCAAAATTGCATGCTAGTTTCTGAATTTGAATTTAGACTAACATACATTTACATTTTGTGTTGTGGTCATCTTGTGTTCACTCCCAATGTAGTATTATAGCCTATTAGATCAGTGTTTCTCAACCGTTTTTTGGGCCAGTGCCCGGGTGCCGTAGCCTGACACTCAGCCTGAATTTTCATTTCGTTTCACTCCATTATTCTGTATCCTATGTGAATATTATGTCATTATTAGCCTACTTCCTAGGGAGAGAGAAAAAGCCTGTTGATTATAGTATAAAGTAGAATTGTATATGGATGTCAGGCCCTGTCACATCAGGCCCATCACAGCACTGAAAGTCATAGGCCCTGCCATGTTACCATGGCACCATGTTACCATGGTAACATATTACCAGCCCTGTCACAGGGATTCTTCTATCAGGCCCTGTGGCATTGCCTGACATCCCTGTCACACAGTGGTGTGAGAGGGGCCTGATGTGACAGGGGCCAGGGCATGACATCACTGTGAAAGGGCTGTGACTGAGCCTGACAGCCCAGTGACAGGGCCTGACATCCCTGTCACAGGGCTGTGACAGGGACTGATATCCCTGTGACAGGGTCTGACATGCCTGTGACAGGGCTGTGACAGACCCTGTCACAGCATTTGAAAAACTTGATTAAATTATTGATTTGATTCAAGTTTCTATTTGAGAACATTTAACGTTTAACCAACATTTTCAAAAATAATCGATCTAGCGACACGTTGTGAGCTCGTGGATCTACTGTTCTTGAACATTTTCACCAAGAATGACACGACCAAAATATATGTAACAGAAAGGTATAAAGTACACATCGGCTGCATAAAAGTCAAATAATGACAATATATAGGCCAATGATACTGACCATGATTCTGACATGATACTGACCATGATACTGACCATGATACTGTCATGTTACTGTCATTACTGACATGATACTGACATGATACTGACACGATACTGACCATGATACTGACCATGATACTGACCATGATACTGACCATGATACTGTCATGATACTGACATGATACTGACATGATACTGACCATGATACTGACCAGAGTCATGATACAGAGTCCGCACAGACACAAAAGATCAAAGGTTTATTACCACCGTTACTGTGATGCCTAGTGGCTCTTCCTCAGACGTTTCGAGCCACTGTGGCATTCATCAATCATAATCGAGGCAAAAGTTAGAAATAATTGTGATAATGATTTGAAGTCATATCACCCAGCCAGCCCTATTGTTTACATGTAATCTCGTCTGACTAAGGCCATTTTGGTCAACAACAATCTTAGTGGTCCGTTTCACTCAAAGCCTATACCTATGGGACCCCACAGCACCTGTTTCTTGCTGCATCCTACTTACTTTTATGAAAGTACTCTCTTAGTAGTATGACCGACAGTAACCTAGGCCTCCTCCTGTCTAGGAGGAAGTGTTTTCACCTCATGACAAAGGGGTTCACCATGCATTTGTGACAGACAGTGTTATTGCCCAACCTAAATGCCTTTAGGTTTTTTGTCTGATTAGATCTCGACCAATAGGGTTTGAATTGAAAGACACATTTTTCATGGTTTGCGAGAGATATTGTGGTGTTTTATTATGCAATGTCACCATATATCTGTGTGCGTGTGTGTGTGTGTGTGTGTGTGTGTGTGTGTGTGTGTGTGTGCCCGTCATGAGTGCATGCGCGTGCACGACCAGGTGAGGCACGTGCCCCAGCAGTGCTGCTTAGCAACGGTGTGACGAGATCAGTGCCTCTGCTCTGAGCTCCAGATAATGAATCTGAATAGGATGCTTTCCAAAAGAGGAGCTCACCCATTTACTTTAAAAGAGAGGGACTCGAGGGCAGCTGGAACAGAGGGACACCTTTTCTGGGCAAATCACCAAGTCCTTTCCTCTCATTTGTTTAGATAGTGAGCGATGAGAACTGTTGAATCCAGCCTCTCTGGTTGATAATAAAAGCAAAAGAGAAAGGTGTTACAATAATGTGCTCTCCCTTCATGTCAGCTCTTATACTAAAAGCCTTCGAACAAATAGCATGTTGGTTGTGCAATGTTTACATCATGGTGTGGGAGTGGACTGGTTACTGTCAGTGCTATGCACATCATAGGCATCAATATAGAACACCCCTGACGGCACTGTGACATTTAATGTGTGAGAGTGCTGCTCCTCTTCATTCCCTTGGGGAAGTCCTTTAATAAGATGATCACTTCTGAAAGGTGGACTTCATTATTTCCACTTCAGCTGCTTGTTGAGCAGGAACAAGGGAAGACTATTAATCCTGGATCTTAAGTGACAGCCTCTGGTGTGCGCTCCGTCATTATCCAAATGACAGAAACCATCAGCGAGGTTTTTGCCCACTTAAAAGCATGCAATGAACCACATCAGCCGCTGTCTGTGATAACTCAGGCCCCCAATCCCCCCCCCCCGCAATTATGCCCCTGTTCGGATGGCTTTACAAATCAGTTCAGTTTCATCTTCTTGAGCGTTCACTCCCTGTCCTTTCACTTCCCTCTCAAGATCGCAAGTTTCTGATCGCCAATGCCCAGATGAAGAACTGCGGCATCATCTATTGCAACGAGGGCTTCTGCCAGATGTTTGGCTTCACCAGGGCAGAGATCATGCAGCAGCCCGGCACCTGCCAATTCTTGGTGGGGCCCGGCACCATGAAGAGCGCGCTGGGACAACTTACACAAGCTCTGCTGGGCTCTGAGGAGCGCAAGGTGGAGATCCTCTACTACTCGAAAGACGGTAAGGCATGGCGAGAAAGGAAGGCGTGAATGTACCAATAGAGATAAAATCCTCAGTAAAACCACTTTATATACTTGATTGACGGGTGTCCCCCAGCGGTCTATAGTTGGTCCCTCCCCCTTTCCCCTCTAGATCTGATATTCCTGCCGAATGTAAGAATGTATCTATATCAGTGTTGCTGTAGATAAGGAAAGTCAAGAAGTACAGAAAGATGTTAATGGGGGAGGAACATTAGAATTGCTGGGTGAGTGAGTACACAGTAAAATCCTCAGTGATAAGTGATAGTGTACAAATGTAACCAATGGTTCCTTACAGGTAAATGGTAAATGGTGCATTTATATAGCGCTTCTATCTTCTATCCGAAGCGCTTTACATTGATCGTGCCATTAACCCATTCACACACACATTCATACACCGATGGCGGAGGAAACCATGCAAGGCACCAACCTGCTCATCGGGAGCAATTAGGGGTTCAGTGTCTTGCTCAAGGACACTTCGACACTAACTCCAGGGGAGCGCCCCAGCCCGGGATAGAACTGGGAACCTTGCGGTTTTCCAGTTCACTCTACCCGGCCACTCTACCCCTGAGCCACTGCCGCCCCACAGGTCCATTTGGTTACCTTTGTACACTCTCAGCGTTAAATGAACACTCAGGATTTTACTGTATACAGACAGACCAGTGAACAGACCAGTGATACATATAAACTCAGCCGAGGCATAAATCACTGAGCCTTCCCTTCGCCCTCAAGGTATTCGATGTCTTCATGTCCCCTTCACTTTCGCGTAATCGCGGTGATGCCAACAGTGTCAGACTGTGTGACCTGTGTGTGGAGGCATGTTGAAGCAGATACGCTTCAGTGCCCTTGGCCTCTTTCACCTACGACATGTTTATTCCCTCTGCCGCTCCTGTTCCCCTCCTGTCATCTGTCACTGACACTGAGGCGTCAAGGCAGATGCACAAGAGGATGGAGTCCAGCAAACTTGTCAACCTCACAACGATGGCATAAATCTTCGACAATCGGCAGCACCTTTTTTTTAACCACACATTAACCACACTCTGGCGTCCCTATTTTGGGCATGTCAGTATAGATTAAATGTTTTTTTTAAAGATTTTCAAAAACAATCAAAACGATTTTTATTTTTAAAACCAGCTCACTACGCGTAGTATCACGTGTAGATCAAATATTTCTTTCACATATCGACCACATAGTGTAAAAGGTGTAAAAAGTGTCTGCCTTTAAAAGGCGCTTCCTTTTTGCACAAGCGGAGCGCTTTAAAAAGATGAAAATTGAGAAATGTGCTTCTTTTTATCAGCTGACAATTCAGGAAATTTTTTTGTCAAGATTACGGGCTTAACCCTCCACAACAATTCTTCAAATCCTTTCTTACCTGAATAAGCTTTAAAACGACATACAATATATCATACAAGCACGCATAAACACTCACCCGCACACGCACACACACGCACGCACGCACGCACGCACGCACGCACGCACGCACGCACGCACGCACGCACGCACGCACGCACGCACACACACACACACACACACACACACACACACACACACACACACACACACACACACACACACACACACACACACACACACACATGCATCTCCTGTCTTTGTTACTTTGGCCATTTGGGCAAGAGGCGTGCAGTCAGTGTGCAAACTCAAATCATTGGGGCATTTATTTATTTGGTGGTCTGCAGTTTATTGGCTGAGATTTAATCTGTATGTACAATCTAATTAATATCCAGAGTTATTCAGCCACAGGCAGCTGTTGTTGCACAGTGGCATGTTTTATCTATTTATTTATGTATTTTACAGAAAATAGATTAATTAGCCAAAGTGGATGTGTGAATGGCTGTGTGTGAATGGCTATTGTATGTCTACATGTATGTCAGTGTGTGTAATCTTCTGTAACTGCCAATTTCTATTTTTAGATGTAGCTACCATATTGCAGACTAAATACATACATACAGTAGCATATCTACAAGTACTCACAACTCGTTGCGTGAGCTTGTAGATCGGCTGTTTTCGGCAAAGTGATTTGATGTTGAGGAAAAAAGTAGCGGACCAAGTATAGAGCCCTGGGGGATCCCAGTCAGCTAAGTATATAGGGTTTAAGTGGTTAATCTAATTCAAGAATAGCATCTTAACCCTGTTAATCTTTCAATATTTCTAATTATCTATTATTCTCCCTTCCAATTTCACTTCCTCTCCCTCATGTGTGTGTGGAGGGTATAGTTATTTCTCACTCTCTCTTTTTCTCTCTCTTTTTCACCTCTCCTTTTCAGGATTGGTGACACCCTCACAGTCTCTTCTCTTCACTCCTGTAAAGCATGGCCTCATAAAGTGCACATGGTCAAAACATAGTCATGGAAAGCAGCTAAAAGGCCTTTACTACTGTTTGAAAGCGCCAAAGCTTCCAATAAAACTAAGAGGATTGCAAAAAAAGCCCAACATTCTAAAACTGAAGCATATGTATATGCTACCGTACCTCTCTTCATGTACTTAACCACTTATATCTTTGTTGTATGTAAAAAAGTGGAAATAGTCAGTCTATCGCTTATAGATCTGTTATTTTAGTGACTAGGTGTTATGTTGTTAATGTTCTTAAATTTCTGCCACCGGGGGGTATAGCTCAGTGGTAGAGCATTTGACTGTAAATCAAGAGGTTCATGGTTCAAATCTGGGGGCCCCCTATGGTACACTTTATACATTTCTTCTTCTTTCTGTTATATAGGGACCTGCAGGCCATGTCTGGTTGATGTGGTCCCTGTGAAAAATGAAGATGGACTCGTTATTATGTTCATCCTCAACTTCCAGGAGCTGGTTGACCCTTCCCTTAAGAAATCTGGCCTCAGGCAGAGAATGTCCCAAGGCTGGGTATGGGCAGGTCAGTAAATGAAAATTATAAACAAGTGTGATGCTTGAAATCCCTCCCCTCTGTGCTTGCCTGTTTCCCTACACTTTCCTGTCTAAATAAAAACAAAAGAAGAAAAAATTGTAACACACACACACACACACACGCACGCACGCACGAACGCACGAACGCACGAACGCACACGCACACGCACACGCACACGCACACGCACACACACACACACACACACACACACAGTATATATATTTATTGGTGTTGATTCAGCGGTTTGCTAGATATACACATATACAGACAGACAGACAGACTCCTGCAGAGCCATGGCTTAAAAAATGTACATGAACTGCTTCATCTTCATGCAAGCAATTATTATGTGAGAGCTAACATCAACTAACTTCACTTTGTGCATGTGAAATGGCTTGTTTTAGTTTCGATGAGGCTTAATGAGTAGAGATGTGTGCTGCAGGTCAGAATCGCAAGCTGAAGATGAGGCTACCAACCTTGCGCTCCATGCACAGACCTTCTTTTTCAAAAGATCAGCTTGAAGGGGTGGTGGTGGATTATCTGCAGGTGAGGTGGATACAGTACATACATACATACATACACACGCACACACGCACACTCGCGCGCACGCGCACACACACACACACACACACACACACACACACACACACACACACACACACACACACACACACACACACACACAGACACACACACACGCACACACGCACGCACACACGCACGCACGCACGCACGCACTCACGAAAAACTCTTTCCCTAGCAGCCCAACAGTGAGGAGGTCCCTCTGAAAGAGTTTCGTATACCGTCCAAGGAGAGCTGCATGCAGTCAGAGACGGAAGCTCTGATAGAACAGGACCTAGAGCATCCCTCCCCTGTGGCCCAGCCAGCCCCCAAGCGCATGTCTCTGCTGGCTGACCGTCTAGATCTCCCTCGGGGGTCTCTGGCTCGCTGCTGCTCCCGAGACAGTGTCCGCAGCCTCCGGCGAGCCTCATCCCTTGATGACATTGATGGGATGAGAGCTGATTTGACAAGTCCATCTGGAGACCCATGTCCCAACAGCAGTGAGTGTTGAGTTCATGTGGCTGGGAGTGTCTGCGTGAGAGCATAGGTGTATGTGAGAAAAAAAATTGTGTGCTTGAACTTTGCAGTTGCAGTAGTTTTGTGCAGGTTTGTGAGTGTCTAAGGGGAATTGCAGTTCAGCTTTTCTTTCAGGAACATTGCACATAGAGTCAGACAGTCAAATCACATCTGGCGCTCATCTCTCAGGGGAAATGCCTTGTGAAAGTAGTGTAGTTTTGCAGGACACAATTCTGTTCCGTCTCCTACGTAAAACATCTGTCCCCGTTCTAAAATCACTGTCACATTTTCTTTTGTTAACTTTAGGTTTCAAAGGGCTCGCGTGTCAACATTTAAATTGCTGATTAAATTCAAGTAGCAACTAGCAACCCAAGAGAGAATAATGTAAAATACTGCAAGTGTAACGAGTTTGTAGTATTAGATGAGTGAATCCAGGAGATGCAAAAAGAAATTATTTTGGTTTGTGTGTGTGTGTGTGCGCTCCAGACCTGAAACCCAGCGCTTTGAACTCCACGTCAGACTCGGACCTGATGAGACACAGGAGAATAAGCCGTATCCCACAGGTGACCCTGACCTTGAGACCCCCAACCCCCACAGAGATAGAGATCATCGCACCGAGCAAGATTAAAGACCGCACCCAGAATGTCACCGAAAAAGTCACACACGTCACACAGGTAAGCATGCAAACCATTTGGCTAAAGTATAACTATGTGCAAAAACATTACTCAGTACTTTTAAAAGGCATGAGAAAAGATACAGCAATGGGGTGGTGTTTAGCAGATCAAAGTCTTGTTGGGGCTATCTGAGCTGTGTAGTTTGCTGTGATTGGTCTACATACAGGGGACATAGAGACCCAATCCTGTTCTAGACAGCTGGCCCCTTTCAAGGCCAGGCCATAAAAAACATGACTTGGCATCTTTGCTGACTATGTGCACTCCTCGCTCATAATCAAGCACAGGTATGATTTAGTTGTAGTCTACTGAAAGAGCAGTCAGTCTGTGCATTGACTGTGCATAGACAGTTAAATACAACTAAACTATACTAGGCCAAGGGATTATCTTTGCACCCACTGTACCCATTGCTGCTCCGTTTATACTGTCGTTGATATTATTTTTGCATGGTACGGTATCACAGCCCTCTGCCCACCACAAACATGAATAATTTTAAAACATTATGTTCAACGTGGCCCTACATCTTTCAGTAATTAGCTACTGGCACATCTTTGGTACAGGTTTCTGTAATCATACCAAGTTTTGACCTGAACATATATATGAATGGTATGATGTATTATTGTCTTTATTTTAGTCATTGCTAGCATGAGGGAATACAATCTCTCTCTCCCTCTCTCTCTCTCTCTCTCTCTCTCTCTCTCTCTCTCTCTCTCTCTCTCTCTCTCTCTCTCTCTCTCTCTCTCTCTCTCTCTCTCTCTCTCACACACACACACACACACACACACACACACACACACACACACACACACACACACACACACACACACACACACACACACACACACACACACACACACACACACACACACACACACACACACACACACACACACTCCTCTTGTCCTCTGTGGTTAGGTTACTGACAGGTTGAAGCTGCTTTGAAGAGTCTGATAGCGATGGCACATCCAGATCATTTAAGTCTATATATAGAGAGAGGAAAAGATAGATAGTGTTAGTGTCATCCAGTAAACAGTGTTCATTTCCGATTCACTGCAATTGCCGTTTGACATCTGCTGTCACTGTGTGAATGTGAGAAAGAAGAATCTCACCAGAGGTGTGACATCTACACACAAACCACACACCTGTCATCACAGCACCATGTTGTGCTGCGCGTCTCACTGCACCGATGCACCGTCACGTATAAATCACATGGTCACATGCCCCAACTGCGGTCGTCACGATCATGACATTTTACTTGATGATTGATTGTGATACAAATAATTGCAATTTAATGTTTGGCATTGAACATATAAATACAAAATACATTCATTTTAAGCTTCATAAACAGAAATTGCACAGGGAAGATGTGAAAAATAACTAAAATATACAAAGAAATGACTGACATATTTAATAATTGTATTTAATTTTTTTTTAATCTACAGGCTCAGAAGTTGTGAGCTTGAAGCTCACAACCTGTGAGCCTGTAGACAGAGAGCAACAGATGCGTTTCAACCTATAGGTCTTCCTCAGCGTGAGGTATAAGTATATAGAGACATCGTTGATAGCTTTCAAGGTCATGACAGTTTGCACCTGTCTTGACTTGGTTGCATCATACACTACTTATACCTCACTTCCTGTTGTCTTGACACAACGCTGAGGAAGACCTATGTTGAAACACGTTTGTTGCTATGTCTGGGAGAGGTAAATACAACTATGTGAAAAGGACATTTATTGAGTGCTGGATGTTTTCTCCGTTTCATGATATTGTTGGACCGTGCACCTTGAGACTTTTGTTTAATTTAATGTTAAGCCACTTCATAGTTGGATGTCTATTGGTGGCTTAAAAAAGATTGATTAGTCCTCATATTGATTAGTCCGCTATTGATTATTCTGAATAACATCAAGTGCACAATATGATTGACTGTACCAGAGTTCATAGCAGATTGACTGTCACTAGTCCTATAGCAGATTGACTGTCACTAGTCCTATTGCCGCAGTGTGTGTGTGTGTGTGTGTGTGTGTGTGTGTGTGTGTGTGTGTGTGTGTGTGTGTGTGTGTGTGTGTGTGTGTGTGTGTGTGTGTGTGTGTGCGCGTGGTCGTGTGCGTGTGTGTGTGTGTGTGTGTGTGTGTGTGTGTGTGTGTGTGTGTGTGTGTGTGTGTGAAAGCTCATACCCTTACCACAAACAATGGTCCCATCAATGTACATGCACCTCATAATCGTTTACCTTCAAAACAGGTAAAAAACTAAAAACTAAAATTAAGGTAAAAGTGTCCCAGAGATTGCCTGTGACTTATACCCACAATGAGAGCCTCAGGCTCTGGTAATTACGAGGATCATTCACAATTAACAAAATGGCAGATTTACAAGCTCACAGCACGTGACGTGTTTGTGATCTACTATTGTCGCTACTTGTATGAGGAGGTAGGTCATTAATTTACATTAATGACATTAATTTACGAAGAGAAAAACAATGAAAAATAGATATACAAGGTTTCTGCCAGACAGCAACGATACGCTAAGACAGGATGGAGTGAGGGTTAACAAACTGTTAAACACCTCTCCGTTTCCTTCCTGGGCTTGTTGCTTCACTTCCTCAACTGTGTGTGTGTGTGTGTGTGTGTGTGTGTGTGTGTGTGTGTGTGTGTGTGTGTGTGTGTGTGTGTGTGTGTGTGTGTGTGTGTGTGTGTGTGTGTGTGCGTGCGTGCGTGCGTGCGTGCGTGCGTGCGTGCGTGCGTGCGTGCGTGCGTGCGTGCGTGCGTGCGTGCGTGTGTGTGTGTGACATAGGCCACATTTGAGGTCAAATTCTGCACATGAAACAGTTGATCGGAGTTGATAAAACTATAATGACATTTTACTGAAGATTCATAGGTTGGGGTAGGGGTTTAGGTTACGGTTGGGGTTGGGGTAGGGGTTAAGGTACTGTAGGGGTTAAGGTTGGGGTTGGGGTAGCGGTTAACGTAAGGGGATATGGAATAAATGTCAATGCAATCAATGTCCCAATAGCAAAACCAAAGTGTTTGTTTGTGTATAATTTATCGTTATAAGCACATGTACAAATGTTGCTGAGCAAGTGTAGTATCTGCCTTTTTGTTGCTGAGCACATTCCATGTCACCAGTAGTCACCACTTCTGTATATGTTTGCAGTTGAACTATTGTCACTTGTATGGTATCTCCATACAGCTTTTAAGGTTTCAACTTCAGACAGAAGTTGCTCACGTGATTCACGTCTCTTTCTTTGGTCTAGTTTTGATTAGCTAATGCTATAACACATATTTGTTACTGTGGTGTGGTGTACTGTAGTTATATCCAGCTACACCATTGTACCTTTGGTATATAAAGATTTCCTGTTTCTAGCACTTACTTGAAAAAGACTGCAAGTTTGAAACGTTGTATTGGTGCTGTGAAAAAAAATTGGAGCATTTAAAAGTGAGTTGCGAGCCCTTGTTTTTCATGATACTGTAGTTATCACATATAATTGTTATAATTATTGTGTTTATATTTGTTTCAGTAAAAGCAGATAAATATGCATTAGATTTTGTGGACTGAAATACAACAAGAAGAGCATGAGTCTGCTGATGTAAAGCTGCTGCAGGTGGCTATGATGTTGACTGAAATATGAATGAAGGGAATTTGCATAGATTTACATGGCATTTATATATCATGGCAGTTATTTTCATCCCATCTGTAAAATATTGTAATCTTTGACTTGTGTTAACTGTGTAGAGCTTGTAATCAGGAAGACATCATTATAAAACAGTTGCAGAGCCATTGCGTGCAGACTGGAAGTGTCTGGCTGTCTGGGTGTCGCTGTGAAACCACACCACAGATATCAATACATTTCTTGGATGAGTGAGAAGCTAACTAGGCTATACAGCAAAAGACCTACGTTTTATTTGGTTAAGTAATGCACATAAACCTAAATGGCTCTTTGAACGCACGTAATTAGCATTTGCCAACTGTGTAGCAAAAAGCATGATGGTATACGTGTGCAAAAGTGAACATAATGACTGACTTTTAAAAACAAATTTGTATTAATGTTTTGCTCATGAGGCACACATTTTTTTTAATATTGCAAAACACTATACACTATTTAGATTTCAAAATATACAATAAATGGCTAAAGATATATAATTTGGACATCAAGTCTGAAAAATACATTTTAAGTCTGGTCAATCGTTGTGCATTTTCAATCATAAATGTATGTTTGTTTGCAGCATGGGAGTGCAAGAGCCCCCTTTTCTCACTAAAGGACAAATGTACAGAATCATGGAGGAAAAGAAAAGCCTCTGAAAGGTCTATAAAATATACAATAAATTAAAAAATCTAACCTTTCTTATCAAATATTTTATGCTGTGATATCCACACAGGAAAAACAGGTTCCCAATAGATCTGAGAGCATGAAATAGAAGCAGGTGAGAAGCCAATGAATTTTAATCGCTAGCGTAGCAATAACAAAACAAGCACTAATGCTTTATTTATAGGCTACTCCGTCGTTCCGCAGTGTCACATGCTGAAAAATATGCATCTCATCACGATGTGTTGTGAGTGTGTAGATCTGCTATTTTGGAAATGTTTGCCTATAATAACTAATAATAAATGCCCAAAATAGGGAAGCCAGGTTGAAAGTTGTTAATGCATTGATATCTTATGGCTATTTTCTGCATTGATGATAGTGTGTCCTTTACATGACTTGTAGAAATGTCAGCCAGAGCTTGGATTACGTCTGGACATTGTTTTCATCCAATCCACATTTTGTGGCGCTCTTAGTTTTCATAAAAGATGCACATATTATTACCCTGTCATCTCAAGGCAATGTAGTGCTGATTATACTTGTGGTGGTTGCTGTGTTTGGATAATGAGTTTAGTAGCATTATAAAAGAGATACTGCGTGTTTGGTTCAAGATATACAAAGTACAAACATTGGCCGAAATAATGTAATAATTATACTTTTCATGCGATATCTTAGATTATCAGATACATTTCATTTACATTGTCATTTATACACCTGTGTACTGTATATGTTTCTCCAGAGGCAGGATTTGGTATCTCTTTCCATACACAGTCATATTTTCAGTGTTCATTTAATACAGGTACGATATCTTTTAGCAGCAGTGTCAAAATGTGCTGTTTGTTGTACGACAAAGTATACAGGGTGTTACTTCATGTTCTTTTGTCATGGCTATGTTCATGCTTATGCAAAGTAATATGCAAAAGAGGGTTTAGTCTTTAGGAGATTCTGCTACACACATGCTCATAGACTGAGACAGGTGTAAGCTAAAGACATATGGGCCTACATGCTTAATATAAATTTGCATACCAATAGTGCAGCCATCATAAATAGAGAATACAGATCTACTGTATGTAAGATAAATGTACTTTCAGTCCAACAGTCAACTGATACAGCCACGGCGAGTATGACCTCGCAACCCTGGTGTGAAACGTGTTGATGAAAATGAGCTCAAGTCACTCCTCTCCGCATGGGCCCAGGTCGATTTCACTGTGTATCCGTTGGCCAGTGCATTAGCAGGGTGTGCCATGGCTTAGAGTAAGTGGAGGGGGGCTTAGCAGTGGCAGGTGAGACGGCAATGCAGTGGGGTCTTTAAAAAGCCTGATTGATTGGTGAAAGACCTGGGCAGAGCGAGGCACAGTGTCTGAATAACTGAGTCCATCCTGTGTTTGGTCAGCTATTCTGTCTGCTACAAGCAGGCAGTGATCTGAGGGAGAGGAGGTGTCTGATCCATAGAAGGCAAGTAGGTAAGCTGAGGGCTTTGAGAAGCCGACCCTCTGACCTAAACTGTTGCTGTAGGCGACACCAAGTTGTTGCGGTAGGTGGGCTCTGATTAGTCTCCTCTATTTGGCTGTTCAAATACACTGTTATTATGGTCTGCCTGAGTTGGGAATGACATGAGGAATATTAAACTTGGATGTTGAGGATGAGGCTATTTGTTGCACAAGAACTGTGATATTTGCATTTCTGAGGTTAATTTGAATCATGTTGCAGAAGTCGCTCCTTAATCAAGGACACAGAACATTATTTGGTCCAGTTTAACAAAGCAACTTTTTTAAAGGGACTACACCATGAATTTGAACTTTTCCTTCTTTTTTGTGTGTTTTTGCTTTATAAGCCAGAGAGAAGTTAGTTGGAATGAGTATATCTGAGGCTTGATTTAGGCTCAAACCTTTTGAAAAACGTTTGAGGGACATAAACAATATGATATCAAATATATATATATTTCTTTTAAATTCATGGTGTAGATCCTTTAAACCAACTGAACACACACCTTGTTAAACTAGCACAGTGACTGTTTTTAAAGAGTTAATGGCAGTATTTATAGGAGTCTCGGAAACAGTGGTGTAATAGACTTGGTCGTTGTTCCATGTCTGATGCTTGGTGTGGTTTAGCCTTAATATTTTAGGTTTTTATAGTTTAAAAAGGTAAATGGTGTCACCTGACAAAACGTTAGGTGACACGTGGCTCAGTTCCAAATGGAACATGTGAAACCAGGCCAGTTCTCGTGTGGGTGTCTTAATCCCAAAGGATGACATGTTTTGATCTGTCCTCATTTGCGTTAACCTAACTTCAAGTATTAAGCTGATGCACAGTATAAAAAATTCTCAGTGGTAATTTAACTCTGAGAGTGTACACTAATTAACACGGTTTTACTGTGTAATTCGCATAGTCTCATGGAGGCGAAGTGGTTCAGGTTTTTTTTCCCCCGTTCATTAGTCCCTGTGAAAACCCCACACCGCATGCTTCATGTTCAGCGTTCTGTCACCAGGTGTTGTCCCTCGGTGCTGACGTGCTGCCAGAATACCAGCTCCAGGCACCTCGCATCCACAAGTGGACCATCCTGCACTACAGCCCCTTCAAGGCGGTGTGGGACTGGCTCATCCTGCTGCTGGTCATCTACACGGCCATTTTCACGCCTTACTCCGCCGCCTTCCTCCTGAACGAGGTGGAGGAGGAGCTGAGGCGCACCTGCGGCTACACCTGCAACCCGCTGAACGTGGTGGACCTGGTGGTGGACGTCATGTTCATAGTGGATATCCTCATCAACTTCAGGACCACCTACGTCAACCGCAACGACGAGGTGGTAAGCCACCCGGGCCAAATTGCTCAGCACTACTTCAAGGGCTGGTTCCTCATTGACATAGTGGCTGCCATCCCCTTCGACCTGCTCATCTTCCGCTCCGGTTCTGACGAGGTGAGACAGACGGGGACAGATGTGCTTCATTCTGTTTCTGTTCAGAATCAGAGTTAGAATTTTTTTTTTTGCCAATATGTTTGCAAATACAAGGAATTTGTCTTGTTGAGGTCATGAGGTTGGTGCATTACACTTAAGCAACAGTATCTAGAAACATTTTCAATTATTTACTCAAAATATTTAAAGCTAAACTATGTAACTTTCCTGCCCTACCTTGGATTTGAACCCTGGTCTTATGCGTAAGTGCTGATTTTTTTTTTACAATTGAGCTAGTAGAGCCTGCCTGCTTGTTCAGGATCGTGCCAAAGATCATGTCAAACCTGATACAGGATCTAAAGGTCTCAATAGAAGGGTAGGGAGACCAAATACAACCACCCCAATTCTTCTAAATCTTCTAAGTGATATTGTATTAACAACAAAAGTTACATAATTCAGCTTTAAAGGTAAGCAAAATGTATTAAAAAACAAAAATGATTAAATAAAAATAAATAATTCCATGACATAACCTTTTTTCATATATTATTATATATGTTCTCTTAACTTTGTTTGTGAATTACTTGCCATTTTCAAAGTCTTTAAAGTGTAAACATAATTTTAAATTTAATTACAATATCTGATGCCAAACCAGTGGTTAATTGAATAAGAGTGATCGGTTTCAACAAAGTCAGTTTCTAGTAGACAAAAGCTCCTCTCTCTCTGTCCTCCCTCTACAAGCCCCAGACAACCACTCTGATTGGACTATTGAAGACGGCGAGACTGCTGAGATTGGTGCGCGTGGCCAGGAAGTTGGACCGCTACTCAGAGTACGGCGCCGCGGTCCTCTTCCTCCTCATGTGCACATTTGCCCTCATTGCCCACTGGCTGGCCTGTATTTGGTATGCCATAGGCAACGTAGAACGCACTAGCACTGCCCGTGCCCGAATCGGAGGCTTGAAGATCGGCTGGCTGGACAACCTTGCCGAGCAGATCGGCAAACAGTACAATGACACAGACCTGGCCTCTGGTCCTGCGATCAAGGACAAGTATGTTACAGCTCTCTACTTCACCTTCAGCAGCTTGACCAGCGTGGGCTTTGGCAACGTCTCCCCCAACACCAACCCTGAGAAGATTTTTTCCATATGCGTCATGCTCATTGGCTGTAAGTGGAGCGGTTAAAGTGTGAGGCAGAGGGAGTGTGCATGGGAGGGGTGTGCCTGTTAACTAGGTGAACCCTAGCGTCTCTATTATGGGGTAAACATTTGGCAAAAAATAGCAGATCTACGAGCTCACAAGGTTGAAGATCGGCTATTTTTGGTTAAGAGATTGTAGAAGGAAAAAACGACCTATTATGGAACCCTGGGGGTTCAATGAAGTATTTAGGGTTTAAGTGGTTAAATGATCAATTCAAGTCCTATTTCAAAATATCCATAAAAATGCATTAACCAAAGATTATCCTTCTATATCTCTAAATTACAAAAGAAAAAAAACTTTATTTTGTACATTTAAGAATAACTGGCACTGGCTATCTTATTTTGAAGCAGAATTATTTAGTTACCATCAGAGGGAGACCAGTGGCCACCCACCCGCAATACTTAAATCGACCGGATTACTTACATTTGACATTTTTGCATGTGTGGCTCCCCTATGTTAGTTACTGGTTGAGATACACTTTGGTTCAGGAGCACTTCATCAAGGAATTCTATTGTTCCACTGTGAGCACTTGTCTTCATCATCTTAAAACAATAATTCTTCAGTTTTTCTTACATACAGTGTCTGTCCTTTGTCCTGTCCAGCTCTGATGTATGCCAGTATATTTGGGAACGTGTCAGCCATCATTCAGAGACTGTACTCAGGTACGGCTCGCTACCACACCCAGATGCTGCGGGTCAAAGAGTTTATCCGGTTCCACCAGATCCCAGGGGGCCTGAGACAGAGGCTAGAGGAGTATTTTCAACACGCCTGGTCCTATACCAATGGCATCGACATGAATGCTGTGAGTCATGCAAGCACATAGGCCATCAAAGACACACACGTGTCCATTTTCTCAGATTATGTTAAATCTCTGAGATGAACATTAAAAGCTGCAATCCGTATCATTTATGGCCCTTCTGGTATTCTAACCCAGGCCTCTGCACAGAAGTCACATTTTCTATGACTGAGCTAAAATGGAACACCCGCTTGGGCCGGGGAGATATTGCATTTTGAGCTTCAGGCAGTACTACTTGTCAACATGACGTTTTCCTACCCGAACACAAAGTCTGTATTTATCAATTGATAGAAGAGCAGTACAGGGAGACCACCTCCAACCACTGCAGATGGGCCAAAATAACATGTTATTGATTCAAATAAGTTCCGGATTGTAGCTTTAAATGTTTTAAGCTTTTTCATGAGTGTATAAATTGTGCTTGCACCCCCCCAACCCTGCGCTGTGATTGGCCACCAGTGTACCCCCCTAACCCTGCACCGTGATTGGCCAATCACAGTCTATTCAGGACTGTGATTGGCTAGTGAAACATGACACATGTGCATAGCCCTATAAATAGGACTATGCACTTAAAAAAAAAACATTTATGTTTTTTTTTAAGTTAGGGGTGTACAATGGTTGGTCCACAATATTACTTTTCTTTAAGTGAACTTCCATCACTGTGATGACCACTGTGACCACACCGCCCACTTCACACTGGGTGTGATTTTTTTTTAAACAGGTTATGTTTAGTCAAGAACCGTAATTTTTTAGGACTTATGGTCCTTACACACCGGTGGGAGCATGATGAATAAACAATCCGACAATGCGTTGGTGAATGAACTTCATTCATACAGGTTCATGCTTTTATTTGCGGGGAGAACTCATTTCCAAAAAACATTACGCCGCTCTCTCGCCACATAATATTTGCGTTCTTTGTGGATGTACTCATGACACAAAATGTATGTGAATTAATCAAACAAAATAAACACTCCTGGTGTTTATTTTGGTTATATCTGGTGTGATATGGTCCTTAATCAAGAGTTAACGGAACAATGTCCTCCCTGCTGTGCCTCGTTTCACTGCACTGGAAGGCACAATTAAGAAAACATAAGCGTTCTTTTGAGGACACTGAAGATTTTACTGTGCACGCGTTCCCACTGGCAAGTTGTGACCTGTAAATAATATCATAATGTCAAAAAACTGTTATTAGGAACCATATTACATAAGAAAAAAAACGTGAATTGCCTGTAAATTATGAGAGGCCTGTTCTCAATATGACAATGATCATCTTTACTGTAGATAAATCATACAAGATCTTCCAGGCTGAGTTTGTCAAAAAATATGTTTAATGAGAAAGGAAATATTTAATTGACTGCTATAATTTTTGTTTGTCCATATCAGTTACATGCGGTTATGTGGGGTATAGCTCAGTGGTAGAGCATTTGACTACAGATCAAGAGGTCTTCAGTTCAAATCTACTTGCCCCCCTATAGAATCTAAATTTAGGCGCTTTGTTTACCGGTACATAGCTCCCACATGGGATCATACTTAACTGTACTGTATATGGAATTCAGAGAGAACAAAGATAACACTTCTTTGTGTTACAAATAATATTCGTGATACCTATTACCTCCCCGTGAGAACGGAACTCAAAGAATTATGCCGGGAGATTTTCTCTGCTAGTTTATTTTAAGATTTCAATGTACAATACATCATTTGAAAGCTTATAATCTGCATTTTCATTGAGAAAATGACCTTGCCCTACTTGGGCAAGGTTGTGAATCAGGACATTTTGTCTACATGGAATTGGTTTTGAGGAAACAGGCTATTCTCCTGAATAAACAAAACATTGAAAACTGTCTATCTGTCTGGGGTATATCTCAGCGGCAGAGCACTTGACTGCAGATCAAGTGGTCCGCAGTTCAACTCTGGGCGCCCCCTTGTCTTTTAAATGGCCACACACCACAGTTTCCACAACAGAGTCATACTAGGAGACATAGCATTGATAATGTCATAGATACCATGTATATACATTTAGATACCACCGTGGCTGTTGCTGTTCATTGGAATGATACATTAACATGGCTGCCAAATTGGCAGGGAAAGCTGTGCCTCCTAATGCATGTATATGTTTTGAAGCACACGGTCTCCCCACAATTAAAATCATCATAACTTGCTGAATTCTCAACTGAATTATGTTATGATATAGGATACTTGGTTAAATAAAATAAGTTGGGTTTTCATACCAAAACGCCTTATCGATAATTATAAAATAGAAAAAAAGGTTTAATACTGAGTCAGGAATATTTCTTGCAGTACGGAGTTATGGCAAGTTGATCCAGTGGCCAATGCGCCTCCTATGAATATTATGTCTATGCCTGGCTATTAGTGGATCTGTGCAATTGGCTGAAGACAAGGGGGTGCTGGTGACAGCATACAGGTACATGACGTATAGTCAGAGAGCAACTGTCAGTTCAATCTGAACAAAGACAATCCCTTACAGCCACAGCCCTGTGTGTCCTCTGAATCATTGTCAACATCTGATGCCTCCCTTTTACTTTCACATCCCTTTCTCCCATTTGCATTCCTTTCACTGAGTTGGGTCTGTTTGTCATTCTTTCTTTCTTTCTTTTTTTTTCTGTTTGTTTGGAGGTGAGATGTTTTACTGAGATCCTACACAAATTATTACTATCTATATTTTTTCATCACTTTGTATGTTGTGTTCTGTAAATGTCTCTGCAGGTGTTGAAGGGTTTTCCTGAGTGTCTGCAGGCAGACATTTGCCTCCATCTTAACCGCACTCTGCTTGAGAACTGTGAAGCGTTCAGAGGCGCCAACAAGGGCTGCCTTCGGGCACTAGCCATGCACTTCAAGACCACCCATGCACCTCCAGGGGACACCCTGGTCCATAGCGGGGATATTCTCAATGCCCTCTATTTCATCTCGAGAGGGTCCATCGAGATACTTAGAGAGGACATAGTGGTGGCTATACTGGGTGAGCTGGAACCTCACTTTTTGCTAATTTCCTCTTTTTCTGTCTTTTCTGGTCACTTCTCGGGTGCTTTCACTTCTGCAGAGTCATGCGTACTTACACTTGCCTTTATGTAGTCTTACTGGGGGTGTTTGTGTACAGCTCAACTTACATTTCACAGCATTTTCAAAAGAAGCAACATCAAAGCAGCAAATATCTTGTCACATGGACCTGTCTCAGACGACTGTACCTCCCTCTAGTGGTTGTAGATTGCTGTCCGTAAACAAATCTATTTCCCGCTGGGAATTAATCAAAAGAACCATACACAACCAACCATCTCTGAGACAGTGATTCAGTTTCACCAATTTATTTTGGCCAGACAAAACATAGTTACGTAGCTGGCCTCCATCAGAACGCATCATGCTCTGATCAGAGCCTGACCAGGCTAGCCTGCAATTAGCATGTTTTGTCTATCCAAAATAAATTGGTTAAAGAGAGGCTCTCTCCCTGTCCTCCTTTTTTAAAGTTGGTGAGTGCTACCATACATCTTTGGAGTTTGAGTCTTTTTAAATTCAATTCAGTGATCAAAACCTTTGATCATTGAAGTGACATTCTATGGCCATGCTGTCCGTAGGCAAGAATGACATCTTTGGAGAGCCCATCAGTTTGTATGGGCGACCAGGGAAGTCCAGTGCTGATGTTAGAGCTTTGACCTACTGTGACCTTCACAAGATTCTGAGGGATGACCTGCTGGAGGTGTTGGACATGTATCCTGACTTCGCTGACACATTCTGGAGTAACCTGGAGATCACGTTCAACCTGAGAGATGTGAGTGTCACATCTGATGTAATTTCACCGTGGCCATTTATATGTTTGAAATGCCTATATTATAATATGAGGTACACAAGATATGAAAATCCTCCTCCTGATTAGATTGTACCTCTTTTCCATAGCTCACAGCTGTTTGTACACTCAAGCGTATATTTCACTGTAGTCATTACATTTACAGTACAAGCCTGTTGAACCTGACTGATTATGGTGTGTATCAGGCAGATAGAATAAACCAGTACACCCCATCTGGAGACTCTGAATGTGGGTTCCGGCAGACAAAACAAAGGAGAAACTCCTTACGTCGACGAAACCGGCCTGGTAAGCGCATCGCAGTGTTATCTTGTGAATGAGGGGTTCAGTGTGACACTAAAGGTTTTTCCACACTTCTGAAAGAACTTTTTTTTTACTGTGTCAAATCCCCATTCTATTATTCCCTGGCCATTGGCCGTAGATGGTATGGACCATGAGGACTCATACCCCGACCAGTCTTGTCCCCTGGGGAATCACCGAGGCACTGCAACAGGCTCCCACTGGGAGGACTTCTGCAGTAGTGCCAGCATCTGTTCCCAGTCCAGTGAGGATGAAACGAAGCCCATCGGCCACTGCAGGGGAGCCCCTTGTCCCACCAGTGGTGACACGCGACCTTATCCCCCAGCAGTGGTCAACCCTCAGCCACCCAGTGGACCCTCGTCAGGCATGGGACCGTCCCCAGAAAGTGGGGCTCTCCCATATTCCAGTAAAGGCTCACTGTATATGGACGCTCAACATTTTCAAATAAATTACATGTCTTTAATAAACATGATGCCTTAAATGACTCAACTTTGTCTTCTCTGTGACTTGCAGCAGGCCCCAGCAACATGTCAGGACCGTATGGCTACTGGCCAGATCGCAGACCCAGCCAGTTCTCAGAGAGACAGAGACAGTCTTCATCCATTAGGGGCCCCTATCACCCCCCTCCCTGCACTGAGGACAGACCCAGCCAGCTGGAATCCAGACTGGAACTGTTACAGTCCCAGTTGAACAGGTCTGCTGTTTTCTTTTTACATACAGTATGTTTATTGATTTTTTTATTACATTAAGAGACAAAATAACACAAATCAATACAATTCTGCTCATAGACATATTCAAGCAGGTAAGTGACTCAGGAATTATACATAATAAAAATTAAGTAATGAATAGGTATACAGAAAGTGTCACACAGGTATATGCCTGTGTATTTTAAACCAATGTAAAGTCATAAAAGCCTTCCATGTTTTACAAAAACAATGAATGTATGCCATTGAGAGGGATATATGTGAGCTCTGTGCAATATCTTGAGTTGAATGACACACACTCAGGGTTTTAGCATTCTGGCAAACTTGGTTCCATTCATCATTCCTGATTTCTAGTCTACACAGTTCTCTCTTCCACATTTAAATAATAAAAACACTATTAAATTAAAGAGCTTGTAGTGTCTTATTCCTTGAGCATGCTAGATAGAAAGAACTTATGGAGTTGCCCAACAGCTCTAAGAAAAGCTGCTTCTCAGAATTATAGACACTTCGGTTGTCTAGATTGTAGTGCCCGTCTTAACACTATCTGTATCGGAAAAGTTCCTGTTTTTGAATATTATCGAATATTATATTTCTGGGTAATTGACTGAAAGACGATAGAGAGGATAGGTCTGCTATTTTGAAAAGATTCATTTAATATGCTAATATCAAAGAAGGGGGCACCCGGTATTGAATCAGGGACCTCTTGATCTGCAGTCAAATGCTCTACCACTGAGCTATACCCCCTGACCCCATTGTATTTTCACACTAGGTGTTTTGTTTTATTTGCTGAATGACCAGTATGCAGCTCCAGGCGGTGTAGTCACTCCTTCCTGTTCTCTTTACATATCAACTAGGAGGGGTGTGGACACTGTAGAGAGGAGGGAAGAATGAGAAATAAAGAGGAGGGGAGGGAACATGAGTAAAATAACGACAAACGCTCTGTATGATCTGATCATGTGTGTTTACTTTTATTTGCATTCCTACTGCTGAAAGAGAGAGAGAGAGAGAGAGAGAGAGAGAGAGAGAGAGAGAGAGAGAGAGAGAGAGAGAGGGTGGGTGAGTGAGTGAGTGCAAGGGCGCCAATTTATGATTTTGCCGGTGGGTGCTCAACCCACGGTGTCATTCGATGGTGCCCATTTCAGGAACCAGTTGTTGCACAACAATTAGGAGCTATAAGAAAGTGCACAACGCGTTCCTCTGGTACAAAGATGTACCCGCACAGTGTTTACTGTGAGAAGAGACCTTTTCGGACGAAACCTCTCTCTCTCTCTCTCTCTCTCTTTACGGCTTTGAGAGACAGAGAGTCGGATAGCGAGAGAGTAACCTCGCATCACCAGTCTTTCCACCTCGGAGGAAAGCCTGGTGTCTGTTACTAAAGACCCATATGATCCGGTCTAGGCCACGCCTACTGAAAAAGAAAAAAGAAAAAAGAATCCTGATTCCGGTTTGTCGCAATCCGGTTTTGCGGTGCCGCTTTGTTTTGGTTCCCCAATCCCTATTTAAATGGAATAGAATTTCCCCGTGGGATAATACGGATAATACAGACGCTAAATAGTCTCCGGAAAGTACACTCACATTTATATTGAAAAAATAAGCTAAACTACGCCGCATCAAGGATTTTATAGGACGGACCTATTTCGGGGTGAGACGTGTTTCCGGTTTGTCGCGATCCGGTCGCTGATGACGCGGATGACGTAGAGCTCCCGACCGGATCATATACCCGAAAAGGAATGGTGCCCAGGCTAGCGAGAGAGTGAGAAAAAGAAACAGAGAGAAAGCGAGAGCAGTATTGGCGGATGATAACAACTGGCACAAGGAATTAATAATCAGACTTTGAACGCGCCTATGAGTGAGTGAGTGAGTGAGTGAGTGAGTGAGTGAGTGAGTGAGTGAGCACCACACGCTTGTGTGCACTATATACAACAATTTGAAGAAGAAATAAAAGTAGCAGGTGATGACGGGAAAATGTAGTGCAAAAGAAGCAAAACACAAGACTCATTACTTTTTTTAAGCATTCCGAGTTGAACATAAGTATGTGTGCTTGCCATTTCTGCCAGTGTGACCATAATTTGCATATTTTGCGTGCCTTTTATGGTGTTAAACAGGCATATACATCTGATTTACGAACGAGTGGGATTCATCATTAATACATGTGTATACAAACAAATTAAGATTGTACACACCTTTAATTAATCTAATGTTGGTCTTTACTTACTTTACTTGAATTTAAGAGTTTCTTGAATAATTTACTGCAGTAAAAAATAATGCTGCTTGTCTTAATATCTTGTTTCCATTCTGTTTTATTCGCTAACTCCTTGATCTTGGCCAGACTAGAGACTCGAATGACGGCAGACATCAACATGATCCTGCAGCTCCTCCAGAGGCAGATGGCCCCGGTGCCTCCTGCATACAGTGCTGTGTCCTCCATCACTGACCCAGCCCACACAGCCATGCTGTATGACACAGGAGCACCCGTAATCCACACTGAACCTCCCATCCCACCTGAACAGACTGGCTGCAGTTACTCACCACTACAAGTGAGTACTGGTGTTGGTTTTCCACCCCTTTGACTTTTGACAATGTGGTTTTGCGATGCAAATTAATTGACGTGTGTGTCATGAGACCCACAGTAAGTGTGTATTCGACTTTCCCAATCTCTCCTTCCTTGCAGAGCCCAGACTCCGAATCCAGGCACAAATCCAAGGACTCGTTGTCCAGTGGGATCCATTTGACTGTGGTCTCCGATGACACTATGTCCAGGTCCCCAGAGGCCGATCCTCCTCATATGCAGTCTGTGGGCCTCACACCTCCTCAGCTGTCTTGCTCTGGTGCCCAAGGGGATTCTGGACTGCTGTGTGGCAGCCAATGGTTCCCCTCCCTCCCTGAGAACCTGGATATGTCCACAGAGGCACAGGAGATCCAGAGGCATGTCTCTGACCCCAACTTACCAGGCAGTTAGAACCACCACCACCACCACCACCATCCACCCAAAAGCCTGGTCATTTACAATACGGCTCCATCTCACAGGTTGGGACAGCAGCGTATACTGTATGATGGCGTGTAGTGCAATGAGCATCCTGATTCCCTGAGTGCTTATAGTTCCCATAAAATCCTCCCTAAACTGTTAAGATGCTGCTGCAGTGTGTGGGCTTCCACAGCACACATGGGGACGTTCAATGGAATGCCTCCTCCTTTCATACAGATCCACTCACGGTGCCCTCTCTCACACAGGCTGCTGTGGTTCTGTACTCCTTTGGCCCCCAGTGCCCCCCCACATCTCTATGGCCTTTCCAATGAAGAGATTAATGTCACCCGACTAAGAAGAAATGCCCTGATAAATGTGTTGACAATAAGCACAATCACTGGATCTTAAAAGTATAACAATCTAATTCCAGGTGTTTTTTCTTGTCAGGGATGGCCATACCAAGTTCCTTTCACGAGTGAGGAATTAATATCCACATTCACATTATAGATGAATTGCACATTTAGACAGAGTTTTTGCCAATGTAATAAATGTAAAGGTTACACGAGGTGACTAAATGTAATAGATATGAGATTATAGATGTCACTCTGTTGTTGTTTTTGTTTGACAAAAAAGAATCACAGTTACGTAGCTGGCCTCCAATCACCATACCGGTACAGTATGACACACTGTGAATGACGATGGCTCAGTTACATGACAGTATTGACCAATCTCATAATTCTCAAGACTAATTCACACTTTGTCGTACGACCGTGTCGTTTGCCGAAAACAACTGTAGAGTAATAGTATAAATCAGGCTTTATTCTGATAGTTTGATGTTGAGTGACATTATTGTCATTGGAACAAGATAAGCCATTACCATGTACAGAATTGAGCAGACCAGAAGGACCTTATAGTTAGTTGAACTAGTAGTTGTAGTAGTCTACAATTTAGCCATGCAAAGCAATTACAACACTACTGCTTTGTATGATTCCCAATATCGTTGCTGTCGGGCAGAAACCGCGTATCTCCATATTTCATTTGTTCCCCGTTTTCTTTTAATTATTAAATGATTGCCCTGTTTTGTATTGTCACACTTTCTTGTATGACAATGACGAACAAAAGGAGCACAAATAGCAGATCTACAAGCTCACAGTGCAAAATGAAGCAGTTTTGCTGTTTTAGCTACCGGTATTTTGGAACATTTTGAAAAATATATACTGTATATTTTTTTAAAGATTATTTTGTGGGGCATTTCTGCTTTATTTCGATAGTGACAGTGAGAGGAAAGGCACCGTAACCATTTGACTCTCGGGTGGCCCCCAAATTAGTTTAGATTTTTTTTTCTCCCTATAATGACATGGTTGAAAGTCTTTCTGTGGGTTTATAAATATTGAACCAGATAGGTTTTGACAAGAGCTTGTGACTAAATAATAAGTTAATTCGATAATCTTTTTCCATTTCCTGAACCGTAATGGTTATTGGAAATACAAGGTTTCTATCTAACAGCAATGATATCTGTGCTGCTACACCAGAGTATGTCATTAGTTTTGTTTCAGTTGGAAATGTGTCTGGAATGTTTTGAATGTTAATGTATGCCATTGAGAGGGTTAATGTGTAATGCCAACAATAGATAATGGGCCACGTCTCCCTCCCAACATAATGTTAAGATTAGTATTGTCTTTTTACCATTGGCTTGGAATGTAATAACCACCATGGTATTAGCTCTAATTACTTTTGGGAAGCCTAGCCTACACTGAGTGGCAAATGGTGTGGATGGCACATGATGCCCCTCTCACAGGCTCCCTCTGACAAGACGTTTTTCACTCTAAATCAGGTGAATGTAACTCCTTTTTACACATTTATAATTCTGTAAATGGTTTCTTGGAGCACACATTTGTAACTCTGTAATGTTTTTTTTAGATTAAAGAGTATTTATAACTTCAAAATGTACACTTGTTGATTTCGGGGTCATGGTGAACAAGGTACCGTATATTGTCAAACGTGTTATTTATGAAATTGGACTTGTGGAGAGTTTTAGTCACGGAAGCACACTGTAAGCAGGGACCTGCTACAAACATTTGCTGAAATCTTTAGGACTGACCGTGGGGGACCAGCTTCAGTGACAGGGGATATACGTAGCTCAGTGGCAGAGCATTAAGAGGCCCTCAGTTCAACTCTGGGCAACCCCTTTCTATCGAGCACAAATACGCACACAGCATGTTTCTTTACTGGTCTCCAACACATCACAGTAGCTCGCAATGTGGATACATACTGTATGTCACCACAACATAATAGACAATGACTATGCGGAGATTGAGATGTTAATAACGAATAGATCTTATTAATAGGAATAGGGACATTAACATAAATGTATGGGTAGATTAAGTAGGCAGAAATATAGAATTTTCAGTATTGTTACATTTACATTGTATGTTTATCAAACAATTAGCTCCCCATATTTTGTCTCTCAAGTAGCTCTCACTCAACACGGTTGGATCCCCCTGTTCTAAAGAGCCTGGCCATGGGGGCTACTCATTCAACAGGGTAGACATAGTAAATTATACTAGCAACAGCTATCATTTTAACTTAACTACAGCCATTAAACATTAATTTAGCTAGTGGACTTAAAGAGAATAAGCTCTTGGTTTCTCAAACCATAGCGACATGACATTGCAGTGCAATAATTAGAATATTGTTTTAATAGGAAACACCTTAAAACATTTTAAATAACAATGATGCACCAATACAATTCTGTTACTTCCTTGGACATGGAGGAATACAATTTATTAGTAGAGCAAATTGGATAATACAAACTTTATGAAAAAAAGCTACAACATGAACACTTGTATTACCAATATCTTAGTTAATATATTTATATGTATGTACATTTCCCCTTGTATTGGCATGCTACAAGGTCTTCACCTTTCATCCTAATTTATGCTTTGTCACACAACAGTGTTGCTCACTGAAAATAACTGATTTACTGTCATGCGATGAAGCATAAATTAGGTTTTAGACACAAGAATAAAAAGAGGCAGACAAAAGGTCAGGAGAAAACAAAACAGTTTCACTCTTGCAATCCAGTCCATAACTCACTCCTCACATGATCTTGAAAACATAAACCATTCTAAGCACCGTCTACTCAGAAAAGGGGGAGTTGAAAGCCATTAACCGTTTAAGTCCTAATTTATTTACTTTCAAAGTTTTCGCCTATAAAGATAGGAGGGCCAGGTTTGAAGTGGTTAAGGAGCTTAAGGTTGAATGATCCGGTGCTGGTTGGTCCCGGGATCTGGGACAGGCCTACCTGACCACATCAAAACAAGCACAACTGTAATGAAAATCTAAATCCAGTCATTACATAATCCTCAAAATTGGACAGGTCAAAACTAGCCTGGACACACACATGTACTTTCCAAGGCAAAAGGAAGGAGCAACACTCGCCACTGGGAGAATGGCTCTCGAGGCTAGGTCAAAACTTATGAGGTTTAGCCTGAATACACCCATTTGGGAGATGATTCTGAACACATATCTAAAGCTCCAAATGGTCAACAGGGACACAGAGACAATACGGTATTGATATTCATATCACCATTAGAATGGCATGTAGTCACAATATAACTACAGAAATATATTCCTGAATGTTAGAGCGGTCATCTTCATCATCTGATTTATCAATCCTTGAGACTTACATCAAACAACTCTGTGCACACAATATCAAAAACTATCCTCAATAATCTCATGGCTGGCTAAGATAGGAACTCACACCAAGTAACTTTCATTGTCATTTGCTCAGAGTTCAAAGCACTGATGCACTTGATAGCTGCTGTGCAGATATTGAACACTACCTTGTAAGCAAAACAATAAATAACAGCATCATGACAGAGGTACGACTGAATCAAGACTTGAAAAAATGTAAACCAAGATATTGAGTAGTAGAGGGTGGGATACTCCAAAAGAGTCAAGAAAAAGGTCCCTCGTTGCCACGGCCTTGTCTTGAAAGCAGTGGGTTGAGGACTACTACGAGACCACTCACACTTGAAAAATTAAGTCCAAAGTCTCAAGCAGAATTCTGCCGCCTCTTCGACCAAGTACCCATGGCTTCAGACACGCAGGATCTCCAGGCAGTTGTTGTAGCAAATGGCGATCCAGTCAGGCTGCGTGGATGCCCACTGAACGTTGTTGATCTCCCCCTCAGCAGTGTAAGCCAGGATGGGGTCTTCAATGGCTCGTGGCATCTGCTGTATGTCCCATATTAGTGCCTGGTGGTCATCAGCTGAGTGAAGAAATAAGAGTACACACAACCCAGAGTTGTCATCGAGGGAGCAGGCATTAAAGAATTAAAGAATATAAAGATAAACCCAGGTCACACTGAAGGGTTTGGCCTTACCTGCAGTACATATATGACAAGAGGAGTGGGGTGCCCAGGCAATGCCGTTGACGCAGGCACGATGGTTGTTGAGCCGGGCCACAGGCGTGCAGGGCACGCGTACATCCAGGATTACCACCTGACATACAGTATGTGCACATTTTATGTAAAAACAACAAACAGACATAAGGAAAAGCTGAAAATAAGAAGACTGAAACGATCCGTTACAGCACAAAGTACACTGACCTCCATGCCATCCATGGCCATTGTGGCGAGGTAGTTGGGGTCCTGTTTGTTCCAGCAGAGGCGGAGGAGAGGGTGGTGCTGGGGGTCTTCGTAGATGATGGTGCTGTGTTCCAGGTGCCGCAGATCAAACATGCGGACAGAACCGTCGGCGCCAACAGATGCGAACATGTCCCGACCACCACCGGCACGACTGAAGGCTATGTCATACACCTACAGTCAATCAAAAAATATAGACATAGACACTAGTGATGAGCGGGTCGACCCGTAACCCGCGGGACCCGCGGGTCAACCCGCGGCGCGGGTGGGTCGAGTCAGGATTTCAGAGGAAATTATGCGGGCTACGGGTGAGCGGGTCAGCCGCTCTCACACGAAAAAAAAAAAAAAAAACCCTATTTTGAACAACATGCTTGTTTATTCAGCCCATGACAATGTTGTGCTACTGTAGACATTTAAAGGGACTTTGGGTACTTAAAAGAGCGCTATATAATATATATTTATATTCCCACCGCGGGTCGCGGGGCGGGTTGAGCCATAGATTTATATGGGGTCGCGGGTTGGGTTCCGTGGCGGGTTGGGGCGGGTCATGAAAAAACCTGACCCGCACATCACTAATAGACACCATTTAATAATATCTTATGGTCTGGACGTGCATCTCCACCTAGTCACATGGCCATTATACTCATTTCTGGAAACGCTGACACTGAGAAATAGGCTGTGCTCGCACACAATTTTTCTCTTGGACTCATTGTCAAGTGAAATGGACAGATGTGCATACAGGCATGTACGCACCCACCTCTTTGTCATGTGCAATGAGCTGGGTCTTGACATGCCCAGAGACCAGGTTGACCCGTCCCAAAACCTGGCCCGTCTCCAGCCCCCAGATGGTACAGGTGGTGTCGATGCTGGAAGTGCCTGCAGAGTGCAACAAATGAACCTGTCACTTGTCTCCCAATAATCAAAAATATCACCACTACGATCTCATTGGCAATGCTGCAGAACACACTGACAAATAGTTTAGGAATCTAAATCACACAGCAATTCTCTTACCCAGTAGATTGGGATCGACTTCATTCCAGTCAAAGGAGGTTAGGGGAGCGCAGAAGTCTGAGTTCTTGTTGTTATTCAGCAGGCATTCTAGACGTGTTTCTGTGTCACTGACCTTAGTGGCAAATTTTTGGAAAACATGATTCAAGAGTATGGGACAGAGTATGCTACCTTAAAAGTAAAGCAATAGGCATGGGCTAAGTTTTGTAGAAACAGCATACCCTCCAGATGCGCAGGTAGTCCCCACTGGTGGCGAGTAGATCTGGGTAGACTCCCTTGGTATCTGGAATCCACATTATCTTGGTAGTAGGGTAAGGATGGTCAAATGTATTCCTACAGAGGAACTCTGAACTCTCCTCCTCCAGACCCACAAGCTGAACCTGCAAAGGGGGGAAAATGCTCATTAATTCAAAACAAGACAAACGTTTGATTATTACAAGAGGCGAGCCACCATGTAACCTCAGTAATAACTACCAACATTAGCTGCACTTCATCCTTCAACACAAACCCATAGCAGTAATGTGTGATCTGGATACGGTGAAAGCCAAAGTGCTCCTATAGCTCAGTGGTTCCAACAGGGGTAGGTCCCTGGCTGGCTAAATGAATGAATGACAATTCAAAACTTTTACTTCTACCCCACTACATCTCATAGGAAAATGTTGTACTTTTACTCCACTACTACAATTACAATGAGTACTTTTACTTTTGGTACTTTAAATACATTTTGATTACCAATACTTATGTACATTTACTCAAGTACATTTTGAATTACAGACTTCTACATTGCAGTATTGATACTTCTACTTAAGTTTTTTTTTTTAAGTGAGTACTTTTTCCACCACTGCTCATCACTTACCTTGTTATTATACTCCTCCACAAAGCTGCCCAGCGCCAGGCGGAAGCGCTTGTCGGGCCGGACGCTCCAGTTCATGGCATACACCGTCCATGGAGCCTCGTACTTGTAGATCTCTTTTCTTTTGCCGTGTTGGAGCGACATCCTCCTCGAAGACCAGAAGAACGACACACAGGTCGTTGTCTCAACCAGTTAGCAAGCGAGCCAACTAGTTATTTTTGCAGAGTATAGAACGACTAACCTACCTAACTAACTAGCAAACTACCGTCTCTGGGCCAAGTTTCGAGATCAAACAAATCTATGTGGATGTCCATGCAAACCATGCAACAGATCGTTCCTGGGTTACAGACTGTAGCGTTTGTTTATTGCTCGCTGCTGGTGCTAATTATTAGCATCCCAGCTAGCAGTCACGTAACGTTAGCGTTCCTTCTGTAGATGAACCAGAGTGTGTGTTGTTGTTGTTCAGGTCGCAGTTCATTCCGAACCTCGATCAGGTGAAACGATCTGTCTACGTTTCTTTCCTGGCGTCTAAACAGTAAACACTATTTCAGGGTTCACTACAAGTTTGTTGTTGTTCTGGCCAGAGGCTCCATCAACCACCGCAACTGTGAGTGAAAGACTGACTGACTCCAGTGTTGCCATATTTTGTGAGAGAAATAAGCAACCAGGTCTAGGAAAACAAGCCCCAAAGAAAGCAACGACACTGCCATTTATTTATGAGCATACATTGAAAATAGCCGATGTGAGCTTGTAGATCTGCTATTTTCAAAACAAATCTTGAAATAAAATGTGGAATATTTTGAAGATTAAGAAACATTCTAACAACACAAATGCTCACCTGGGCACAAAACTTTTCAATTTTCAGATGGGGGTTAGGGACAAATACATACTAATTTGGGGGTCCATGACATAAAAGTATTTGAGAACCACTGGTTAAAATACATTTTAAATTGTGAAACAAGCCCAAAAAACCACAACCCACAACTACCAACAATATTTACAAGCAAACTTCACAGAAAAATGAGCCCAAAGTCGCTTATAATAAGTGGACGTGGCAACACTGGTGGTAACAAAGAACAACACCACTAGCGGTGAAGAAGGAGTACTGCACCACAAAGTAAACTCACCTCTGGCTACAAATCATTTATTTTTGGTTTTAGAACATGTCGGGACAACTTTGTGACGCACAAACAAATAATGTATGATATGAATTAAAGGTAAACTGCAAGCCCCAAATGTTCTCTGACTTTTTGTTTTAATAGCCATTATATTCATTTTAGTCTGGTTTCTTCTTACAGTTCTAAAACTCCTCTTTATTCAGGTTGTCCAACTTCAAAACTTTATTCTCCTGATTATTCCGTTGCTTTTTGTGTTGCCCTTCAGCGTCAGCGATTGAGAAACAAGCAGTGTTGTGAGTGACAACACTGCTGATTTACAACACTGTTGTTAATGTCTAATGACAACAGAAGACAATACCAGATGCCCTGTCCCTGCCCATCTGTGACCTTCCCCTTCTCTGTAGAGGTCACAGGGGCTAAAAGCCTAAAAGATGCTCCTGAAATCAAACGGCCTACTGTAATTTGATAGATTTATGTTAAACGTATTCATAGTTCAGGCCAGGGAATAAAGTATTAAACTACAGTTTCAGTCTCAATCACAATGTAAGTTTTTTTTTTTTTTTTAACATTCATTATCTACTGTCACAGTATCAGTGGTGGAAAAATAACTCAAATGTTTTACTTAAGTAAAAGTATCAATACTGCAATGTAGAAATACTCTGGAAGTCCGGAATTCAAAATGTACCTGAATAAAAGTACAAAAGTTTTGGTATCAAAATGTACTTAAAATACCAAAAGTAGAAAGTACTCATTATGCAGAACTTGTCCCATTTCAAATGGCCGAAATGTATATAGGGCTGAAGTGGTAACATTTTTTTTCTAATAATAATCACAATCTACAAAGTAACTAGTAACTAAAGTTTTCAAATAATTGTAGTGGAATAAAAGTATAATATTTGATAAAGAGATGTAGTGGAGTAGAAGTAAAAGTACTGAAAATTGGTAATACTCCAGTAAAGTAAAGACACCTCAAAATTGTAGTTAAGTACAACAGTACTTGAGTAAATCAATGTACTTAGTTACTTTACACCACTGCACAGTATTCATTCACATTTTACTAGTATTATAAACTGCCCCCACGTCTTTCCGCAGTACCTGTGGAAACCCTGGTTTCTGCTCAGCGCTCAGATCCATTCTAGAGGCAGCCTAATTGTATCCGGTAATTTCCACATACACATTCATGCACGTACACAGACCATTTCCGTATCTGGCTTAGACCGGATTTGCAACGTGCAAATGTATTCCACTCCCAGAAAACAAGCGGAACCAAAGGGTGGAACCATGGGTGGAACCAAACCAAACACACCGCACAGATTTGTGGGTAAACTACACAGCGTTGCCATGTCCGCTTATTATAAGTGACTTTGGGCTTATTTGTCTGTAAAGTTGCTTGTAATTAAATATAGGTAGTTACGGGTTGTGTTTTTTGGGCTTGTTTCTTATTTTGGGTATCGGCTATTTTCAAATATCTGACGCTCATGTGGTCACTTCTTTTGGGCTTGTTTTCATAGACCTAGTTGCTTATTTCTCTCGCAATATCTGGCAACACTGAGAAACTACGCTGTCAAATCTTCATCGCGGCGCTTGGTGGTGGACGTTGAATCAAGTAGAACCGAGTAGAACCCAGATAAACGTCCAGTTTGTTGTTGTCACAGAAACCTTCCACCGGTAAGTTGTTAACAAACTTGTGTGGTTAGTCATGGTGAGGATCTGGACGGCGTACGAGCAAAAACGAGGCTGTTAGTTGCTGTTGTTTCTGAAGCCTGTTTGGTTGGTTGGTTTAGCTAAGTCCTTCCATGCTACGTAGGCTAATGTTAGCTAGCATGTTGCTTGAGCCAGATCTTCTTATTAGCCAATGTTGGGGGATGGGACGAGTGGTTTTATGTTAAAGGGACTTGCTTACCACGTCGTGTCATTCATCCCCAACGTGTAATACTCAGGGGTCTTCAACAGGGGGTCCGTGACTACCAGGGGGTCCTCAGTGTTACTACAGGGGGACTTTATTTTACACTAACCACTTGAACCCTAGCATTCTGATGGGAACATTAGCCGAAATTGGCAGATCTACAAGCACACAGTGAGCTTGTAGAGCAGCTATTTTCGGCAAAGAGGTTTTTGAATTGGTGTAGAGGGGGAAAAAAAGTTTAGAGTGAAAGGTCAAGTTTACTAAGTATTGACGGTTTTAAGTGGTAAAGGGTCTGAAAATACACATTATCATGTATACACTGATGACAGTGCTGTCAAACAAGTCATCTATCTATGAAAACTTTTAATCTGAAACACAGTTTTCTACAATATGTAGTGGGGGTCCCTGCTTCATCTCTCTCTCTCATTTAGGGGGTCCTTGGCCTGAAAAACATTGATAACCCCTGATTTAGACAATTATCATCTACTGTCAGTGTATTCATTCACTTGACAACCTAGTTACTGGCCGTATAAAAAATACTGCAGTTCACCTGGTTATTCTAGCTATGACTAGGATTTTAGAAATGTGTTAATGATGGTGAGGTTTTACAGAATCCATATATCTTTCTGGGTCATATTTAATTCTGGCAATGCAACAGGGCATGTGTTGTTCTCCCCATTGCTTGAAATTCAAACACAAAGCGAGCCTATAGGTCTTTTGGGAACGCTTTCTCACTTGGGGTCTAACGTGACGTCCTAACATGATGTTCTGACAAGCAAAGCAGGACATTCTTAGATGTCAACACTAGTTCTAGATTGGCATAATCTTTTCTAAAGGTACTGGAAAGTGTTACATTTACAGCATTTAAGCCTCAAGCCTGCAACATTTACAAATGGGTAGATATGGCCTGATGTCTCTTTGGGTGATGTTTTCACGGATAATTTTAATAGGGTTTATTTGTGTTAATTGTGGTTCTTTTCAAACATTTGAACTTCATTAGGCCTATTTGTCCTTCCACTTCTAAAACCAGCCTTATTTACTCATCTGCTCCTCCACAACTATTTTCTCTACTGCCCCATGCCGGTGTAGGTGCAGACATGCGGAGTGTTTACCTCTTCCTGCTGCCCACCCTGCTACTCCTCCTGGTGCTCCCTGTCTCCAGTGGCCGCTACAACGATGACTTTGACGATGGGGAGGACGTTGCTGACTTTGACGACAACGACTTTGCTGAGTTTGAGGACATGAACGAGGATACTGTGGCTGAAGCTGAAACCGCTCCTCCACCACGCGCCGGCCCCTCGTCACAGCCAGAGGAGGACGAAGATGAAGACGAAGCAACAGTGGAGCTGGAGGATGGACAGGATGGCTTCGAAGACGGAGAGACACAGGTATACAACATGGCACTGTCTGTACTGTTAATGGTCGCACATCTGAGCACAAAATATTTACCGCTTTAGATTGTTTTTTATTTTAAATGTGTAAGTAACATTTTATAAATGCACCAAGGCTAAATCAAATATAATGTCTTTCTCCAGGAACAAGATATATACAGCAAGTATGATCAAGAGGAGTTTGAGGGGATCGAAGGCATGGATAAGACGAACCCTTCTTTTAAGGACCCCCTCATAATCCACACGGTGAGCCTGGCTTATTGCTTAAGTAACTAAGTGGCTAAACTATTTCTCTGATACTGTAGCTGTGAGTTAAACACTCGGCTATCCTGTGCAGATTCATAGTCTAGAGTTGTCTAGACTCTAGTCTAGACTATGCAACGCATCTGCACTTAATTTGTTGGATAGCTACCACGTAGTAGTGCAGCGCAGTAATATATTTCAGGCAACTTCCTCAAAATGTTGCTACAATGGCTCAACTACAACAAATTAAAAATTCTTGCTTGTAGCTACTTTCAGCTCAAATCATGTCATTGCTCATTGACGGTAAATCATGTTGATAAAGTCAGTTGCAGTTAATAGGGCTGACGATCATGACATTTTAGTTGACGATTAGTTGTCATACAAATAATTTTGATTAGCTATTTAATTGTGTTTAATTGGCATTGGTATGTAAATAAAAATGACATTTCTGTTTGCCCTTTAGGCTTTTTAAACAAAAACAACTTAATAACTTAAATATACACAGAAATGACTGACAATGCCTGGTACCAATAATCATAATAAATGGTCAAAACAAATTTTATAATCTTATTTTTTGCGGAAATAGCCAATCTACAAGCTTACAACGCATTGCATTGCGACACATTTTGATCTTGTAGATTGGCTATTTTTGCTATATTTAAATACATTTATTGCCAGACCCAGGGGGTCGGGCCTACATGAGGCTTTGTCGGTCCCCCTCTCCAAACGGTTTCGTCCATACATGGGCATAAAAGAGGGGGGCCGTCGGGCTGTCGGTCCCCCTCTCCAAACGGTTTCGTCCATACATGGGCATAAAAGAGGGGGGCCTACATGAGGCTTTGTCGGTCCCCCTCTCCAAACGGTTTCGTCCATACATGGGCATAAAAGAGGTCTGTCTTCTGTCCTCTTTTTGATTGGCCAAGCTTAGCGTGACGTAGTGCTCTGATCTTTCAACCACTAGGGGTCTGGCAGTACCAGGTCTCCTGGTTCCCTTGTTTATATAGATGAATGCAAACGATTCTGGCGATTATAAAATAATTGTGACAGGCCTATTGCCGTAGTGATGACACCCAGTGGTTTCCCTGCAGGTGCCTGCTCATTTGCAGAACAGCTGGGAGAGCTACTACATGGAGATCCTGATGGTGACAGGCCTCCTGGCCTACATCATGAACTACATTATTGGCAAGAACAAGAACAGCCGCCTCGCTCATGCCTGGTTCAACTCCCACAGAGAGCTCCTAGAGAGCAATTTTTCACTAGTGGGTGAGTGTTGGTACTGCTCTCTTTGGCTTGCAACACAAATTTGTGTTGACCGTAGTATTCTGCTTTGTCTTTGTGTAATGGCCATATTCATCATAATGGTTTTATTTATTTGTTCTTCCTTTAGTTATACAGCCAGTGGAGGAAATCTTTAGTTTTCTTGTTATGAACTTGCATTTATGTCATTAGGTGATGATGGCGCAAGTAAAGATGCTTTGAGCACTGGGAAGTTGAACCAGGAAAATGAACACATCTACAATCTGTGGTGTTCCGGTCGTGTATGCTGCGAAGGCATGCTGATTCAATTGAAGGTGTGTGTTGGGATTAAGTTATTTACACATACACACAGAGGCATGTCTGCATCAGTCTGTTTCATTGGATGTAGTTTTAACGGAATGCTTCCTCGGTTCTGTTCCAGTTCCTCAAGAGGCAGGACCTGCTCAATGTTCTGGCCAGGATGATGAGGCCAGCCGGTGATCAAGTGGTATGTCCCATAAGTCAGCTTTAATTAACCCATTATGTACTTATATTCATTATGGTGCAGATGTACATATTTGACAGTTTGTTTGTTTATATTGTGACATTTATGAATCAGTTTTCTTACTTAGTAACATGCCTCCCGTCTCTCCGTAGCAAATCAAAGTGACTCTAAACGATGAGGATATGGACACATTTGTGTTTGCTGTGGGCACCAAAAAGGCCATGGCCAGACTTCAGAAGGAGATGCAGGACTTGGTAAATATCCTATACACCACCAGCACCATAATAAAATTAACACAATCCTGAGACCATAACGACACATCATTACATATTAATGTCTATTCACAGGTTTGGCCATGTATTGTACATACATTTAGGAAAGAAATCGTTACCAACCTAATAATGGAGTTTTGCATGGTTAACACATCCACTGCCAAGGGCTAATCTCATAATGTACTCACCAGTGCCAAGGTGTTTTTGTTGTTTTTTAGTTTTTTTCATGTCGCCATAGATCTTGTTAAAATCCTTAAGATTGAGCGCTACACAGTCTGTTTACATCCGCGCGATCTCCCTGTATCTCCCAGTGAAAACCACGTGTCAAACGGGGCATCCATGTTTGAGTTAGAGCGGATTACGTTAAACAGTGAAATGCGAGGAGAAAAAACTACAGGAAGAGAATTGAGTTTCAGTTTCGTCTGTAGAACGAGGGCGGGCGTGATCGTGAAAACCGGATCCCAAATAATTCTATTTCCTGTCATCAAACCGGAAACGGAAGTGGATCAAAAAAATTCCGAAAGTGCACCCGGACCGCGCATGCGCGAAAAGACCGCAGCCCGTAGGGCTACGGTCTCGGCGCTTAACAGTTGGATTTAACGGCCCGTAGGACTACGGTCTTGGCAGTTAATGTGTTAATAAATCATATGGGTGGCTGGATTTGGATTTTAAATTAATCTTTTTTTCCCAGGGACTATTTTCGATTAGACTTTTAAATGAATCATTGCTTTTCTTAATTGGCTTTTTTCAAATCACATACAGGTCAATAAGACAAAAGCATACAAAAAGAGTATATGTTACCCCTCCCACCCCCCAAAGTTCCTGCTCTGAAAGAGCCACAACTCTGGTATTTTGCTGTACCATAAAAGAACAAATTTAAATTAATCTTTGCTTTTAATTTAAAAAATAATACCTTTTAAAGAAAGTAATGATGACATTACTTTGACAAAAAAAAATACTTTTCACTATTACAGTGGTATTTAGTGTCTCAAACTAATTTCAAGTCTCTGCAAGTTAATTTCATACCATACTAAAATGAGCTGAATCCATTGTACTCCTCCAAAATATAAGTGGTCGGCAGTAATGTCAAGTATACCGTGATAGATAGTTTGTAGAGTCAAAACATGCCAGACGATCATTGTGGACCTTTTTGAAGTTATTTTTGTTACAGTTTTGTCTTTTTTTTCATGAAATTTTGCTGATTCTTTTATAATTCTCAAGAAATGCTTTGTATAAGCCTGTGATAACAGCCTTTTTAAAATAATTTTGATAGAACTCTCTAATTATTTTAGTATCTGGAAAATGTATTCATATTGTTCCTCTGTTTATAATCTTATATTTTTTATAAATTTCTATTCATTATATAGAGTGAGTTCTGCGGTGACAAACCGAAGTCTGGGGCCAAGTATGGCCTTCCGGAGTCTCTGTCGATTCTGACGGAGATGGGTGAGGTCACTGATGGCGTGATGGACAGCAAGGTGAGACATGTAGAGAGTCAAGGCAAAAGAGGCCATTGTAAAAAATATATGTATAATATCCTGATGAAGATCTGATTGATCGAAATGTTGACGACGCAATAAAAATACAGCAGTTTGCAGACTCTATTTTCTTTTGTGATACGTCTGCTTGTCTTGCACCATGGATGTGCATGCACTACCTTCCTCTACATAACCTCAGATATACAAATATGTCGCTATGCTATTTTGTTTGGGTCATAAACAATTCATGCTACCCTTTCACGGTGCCCTCTCATTCAAACCTTTGGTCTTTTAGATGGTACATTTTATTACCAACCATGCTGACAAGATTGAGTCCATCCATTTCTCGGACCAATTTTCTGGTCCAAAAGTTATGCAAGAGTAAGTATTTCTCATATAGATATAGATTTACTTAAGTACAAGTAATAATATTATATTCATAAACTCTGAATTTGCCTTTTTTATAGGGAGGGTCAGCCCTTAAAGCTGCCTGAGACCAAGAAGACGCTGCTGTTTACATTTAATGGTAAACATCATTCAGTATCTACTGCACTTCCTTATCATATCTCATGTTATATAAATAATGTATTTATTGTGTGCTGTGTATCTAGTGCCTGGCATGGGCAACACCTCTCCCAAAGACATGGACAGTCTCCTCCCTCTCATGAACATGGTGATCTACAGCATTGACAAAGTCAAGAAGCTTCGCCTGAATAGAGAGGTAAGCTAGCAATCCTGCGTTCAGCTTTCCCATACTGCACCCAACTGAGAATCGCTCCCAGGGACTTCCGTACTTGTAGTTGCTCTGGCTCTTTTCTTAAATCTAGTTTCCTTCCCTACTTGATGTACTGTGTCACATCGGTGCCATTCTCCATTGTCCTTATTCCAGGGCAAACAGAAGGCTGACAGGAACCGTGCCCGTGTGGAGGAGAACTTCCTGAAGCAGACTCATGCTCAGCGCCAGGAGGCAGCTCAGACCCGGAGGGAGGACAAGAAAAGAGCTGAGAAGGAGAGGATCATGAACGAGGAGGATCCTGAGAGACAACGTCGTCTGGAGGTCTGGTTGAAATACTTGGAAAACACTGCACACTAAAAACACCAGGCAGCATGCATCAACATTAAAGAGCGCACTCATGCATTTGCATTATGTCCAGTCTTTTTACACCTGTTTTTTGCCACCTTTTCATTGTAGGAAGCTGCCCAGCGACGTGATCAGAAGAAGATTGAGAAGAAGCAGATGAAGATGAAGCAAATCAAAGTCAAAGCTATGTGAATGGAGAAGAAACCACTACAGGGAAACAAGCACACATGCAAGCAGTTGCTCAGCTCAGACGGTTTCTACAGCTTTCCTCACTGCGATACCCAGCCCCTGCTAACAGTCTATCTAGCACTCCACCGATGTCCCCTTCATATGTGTCAAGCTTTGCTGTCTCTGTCCCCATGGAAACACCTGGTACAATCATTGTGACATTGTGACTTATGTGGCAGTGAGTGAACTGTTGGTATCAAGTGAGAGGGACTGAGGATTCTTCAGCATCAAAACTGTCGCTGCAACTCATGCCAATGGTTTCATTTGACTATCTTCCTCCAACATCTTCAAAGCTCTGTTTCAAAGCAGCATAGCTCTCAGTGGGACTTTAAAAGTTAATCTACAGGGATGAAGCGAGCCATGTGGTGGTTGGTCATCAGCAGCTACATTCTCAAAAGAATGAAAGCTTAATATGCTATGGTTTCACGAAACTGTCAAGCATTAAAAGTGATCTTAAATGATGATCAAGAACTGTTTTATTTATATCTACTAGTATGTGACCGTTTTCTCAAACTATGTCTGTTTCTGATGAATGTCTGAGCAAACATAATAAAATGCACTGGAAAATTTTTGAAACCAATTTTTTATTTTTTAAAACTTTTTTTAAGGTAGGGTAAGTGATATAATGTTGTTAAAATAAGTGATATATGCTCTATAAAAGACCTAATACTCGACTGGTTGTTTAGACCTGACTCAAGACCCGCTGTGATGGTATCCAAGCAGGAATTAAACTGATATGCCCCTTGGCAGTCTAGGGAGAGGGAGAATCAGTGGGAACGAATCTGTGGGACATGATAATCTGGGTTGTAAGGCCAGCTAGAGGTATTTGATGTCTCTGGGTATTGCAGCTGGATCTGAACTAACCTGGGGATGCCTTTGCCTTTTATGTCATTGACTGCGGTGCTGGTGTCATTACGGTGATGTCAGTCATATCCATATATGGAGCAAGCGATGACGGTCATGCCCAAAGATAGGGTCTATGATGTCAGCCTTGGATGTTTCGGTTAGCCCTATATATGGGGCTCCAGGAGGGGGTCTCTGATGTCAGACTTGGGTAGGTCGGTTGTCTCCATATTTGGGGATCTCCAAATAGGGCGAGGTTGGGATTGAATAGGTAATTTAAGGTCGTGATTGAATGGGTCATTTATCTCCCTATATGGGGTTTCGGGCATCTATGGCTAATGCTGGCAAGTATGATCTGATCTCTATATTCTGATCGTAATCGTTGCTATTTAGAGTGCTTGTTCATTAACAGAAGTCTCCCCATCTTTCCAGCTCTTTCATAAACAGAAAATGCTTTTTCAGGTTGGGATCCCAATTTTATACAATCAGGAGAGAGAACCCATACGGGATACAGGGTAAACAAGTGAAATTGGAAGTAATGACACAAATAAATGAGCAGACACATTTTAAACTGAAGCTGATAAATCGGTACTCCTGATTGGCTGAAAATTTATTTTCTATCCTATATTAGAATCGGCTTGTGGGTGTGCTGGCCAGCCGGCAGACCACCCCGGCACTATGACTCAGACATAACCATATACTATAGAGTTCCCATTGCAACTACACCCAAATATGACGTGAGTCATGCTAACTGACAACATGACTGCCAACATGACCCAAACAAGCTGTGTCGTCAGACTCAAAAGAACCCAAACAAACTGCCGTCATGAGCCGGTGCGACTACGTGGCCCACACACCTTGAAATTAACTGTTGGGCTTGATATAATTAGTTTCCTGTAGTATCGCACCGTTCGCACACCGAAAACATCTGATCTACAACTGATCTAAGGCTTTAAGATCATTAATGTTAATATTATTATAAAAAATACTTGAGATATGCTAGTGGTCCAGATCTCATAGAAGGTAGAGAAACACTGATCTATTCCTATCCCATGGTTAATCTTAATCTGAACTTCCATTAAACTCATATTAACTCTGTTAACTGATTTGTAATTTATGTGAGTGACACATGCCATTACATAGGCACATTTCCTAATCATGATAACTCCAGGCAATCCGGTACACTTCCCCTTCTTGAGATTGTAACTCCATTTTCTGTGGAATTACTTGACCTCTGACTTCCCAGTAAAGACTACATTGACGCATCATCTCTAGGTGGTCCATGTCTGTCTCTTTTTGACTATAGTGGTGGACAGGGACAGATTCTCATGTCAATTTTTGGCTCCAACCTTGTCCTGGACATAATCATATTCTTCAGGTATGCCAGTGTGGAAATACTACTCTCACAGAGATACGTAGTTACAAAAGGTAAAATATTTTTTGGTTTTACTGTAAGCACTGGGAATTCTGCCTGGCAACTCATCCAGAACTTCATAGGGGACTGTGTTTAGTTTTTTAATTAAATGTAGTCCTTTGCCATTTTTGTGTAATACTGTCAATATAATAAAATGGTCTGTGAAATCTGACCTGATGATGATGCTATGGGAGTTTCTCCAAGATAACAGTGGGCTATAACTGTGCTTGCAGATGTATTTCCTGTGTAACCTCAGAATATTCTCACGGAATAAACCACTGGATTGATTTTTTTATTTAAAATGTTATCTTTACTTACAATATGTTTTAGATCTATCAGAGCTGATCCTCTTGTTTAGTTCAGTACTTTTGAAGCATAAGCCTTATCAAATGACCACAGATAATGATGATAATGTCTAATTCCTCACAAATACCAAATTACAAAGTTTCTTTAAAAAAAAGACTTAATGTGGCCAGTTATGCCCAAATATGCATTGTTTGGGCAAGGTTTCAGCCCAATCCAAACAACATTGACTTAATTATATTGTAACTAAAGTTAAACTTTAACAGTTAAAGTTAAACATTTTTAAAATGTAAAACAAGTTTGGGGGAAGTTACTTCCTTGGCCTATTGACAGTGTGCACAAGAAATCTTGCACTGATTGTTCCAGTGGTTTGCAAGATTAGTCCCAGATACACAGACCCATTTTTAGATGCTACAGAACCTGTTTTAAAAAAATATGTGGCCTACTGGCAGCATGCACAACAAATCTAGCATTGTCCAGTGGTACAGCCCCAAACAAAACAGAGAGAAAACAATAGTGAGAACATGACAGAGCTCTCTCCAAATGTGAAGATCAAGCCCACTAATAAATAATAGTGAGAAGAATATAACTGGGATTTCTCTAAATGGAGATCAGCCCACTAACAACTAGACTTTAAACTTTTTTAAATGTTTCATAATGTAATATTTAAAAGCTTAAATGTTCTCTTCCTCCATCGCTTTGGTCGCCGGGGATGACTCCTCACTGTCCTCTGACTGCTTGTTGACTGGGAGGAGATAGGTCCCTGTTGGCTCATATCCTTGGGCCTCTTTAATAATATTCTTCTCTTCATTAAGTGTGACAAGAGGGTAGTCTTTGGCAGAACTGGAGGTGCCCAAGTAGGTCTCTCTGAGGAAACACTCGGCTGCGAAGGCCTCCTTCAGCCCAGGGAACAGGTTCTCATATTCTGTGGGGTCAGCTAGTGATTCAGCCGCCTTCTGGTTGACTTTGGCCAGGTTCTGCCTCCACAGTTTGACCACACGGGACACCTGGCTGGGCAGGTAGGTTCGAGCCAGGAAGGCAGCCTCTGGCAGCCGATTGGTCCTTATCAGCAGCTCCAGACACTGGTCCAGTTTCCCCTGCAGGAAGTATGTCATGAAGGCCACATTGTTCTTTCCGTCCCTCTCAGCGCCCTCGGCCAGCTTGCCAACCAAGGCAGCGTTGCCGGAGGCTGTGGCAAGTAGCAGCAGGCCTCCATAGTCCTGGGCGTGGTGGAGACACTCCTGTGCCAGACCAAACTGGGACTTAGTGATGGCCATCTCTGCCAGCTGTTTCCACTTCTGCTCAGACTCAGCCTCTACAGCCAGCTGGTGGGCTATCTTCAGCTCTCCCAGGTTCAGAGCCAGCTCAAACCTGTGTTCTGGGTCTGTGGATGCAGCCAGCGCCTGCTGCTTGAAACCCTGTTTCTCCAGGAAGTGGGACACCCTGGTCCTCTGCTCCTTGGGGATTGTTGGTAGGACCTTTTCGGCCATGCCAAAGTCCCTCCTCATGATGGCGGTCTGGTACTCCAGGACGGATACCAGTAGGGAGTAGCTGACAATGTTCAGCTCCTTATCTCCCATGTATAGCCGGTCATCCTTGGGGATGTAACCCAGCAGGTACATTGTCTTATCCAGGTGAGCAATGGTGACGATCTCTCCTCCAACGAAGTAGTTGAGCCTGTTGATGGAACTGGTGTAGATGAAGCAGTCACCCACCCACAAGCCTGTTTTTACGATCTCGTGGATCTCTCCCTGCACCTCGAAGGCACCCTCGAGCCCGTCCTCTGTGACTCCTTTGTTGGTCTCCTGTGAGGAGGCCACTTTGTCTACCAGGTAGCGTAGGATGAAGAAACACTCCTCAGTAGCGATGCACACCAGCTCCCTTGAGTCCGACCAGAAGATGTGCTTGGGTTGGATCTCAATTCGACGGACCAGTACTGTGTTCTCCCAGTCATAAAATGCTAGGCCATTCACGGATCTCACCCCAAGCAGGAAGCCACCATAGATACCTTCTGCTCCAAAGTCTGGCTTGAAATATTTCTCTTCTTTAAAGTCTTTGAATATTCTGACTACACCGTTACTTTCCCTAATGGCATAATGAGATGAGTCATGTGCCCACACAAACTCCATTGCTGAACCAAAGCTCTTGTTCCTCAAAGCCATGGCAGTGTAGATGATGAACTCGCCATCTCCACATACCACCACAAACCTTCCATTGGGGTTGTGCTGGATGGTCTGGGGGAGGTTCTCACAGCTGCCCATGTCTTTGAACACCAGCTCAAGTCTCTCTCCATCCTTGATCACCATGTCTCCCATGGCCTTCAGATTGGCCTGCTGCAATTTGCTGTGTTTGGCCCAGATTATCTTTCCGTTGGTGTCCATGGACATGGCTGGTTCCTCCCGACCCAACATGATGACAATGCTGCCTTCATCATAGCCCAGGGCCACATTGTTGGAGCCCCTCAAGGCACAAATGCACCACACACGCTCCATGCCGTAGTTGAGTGTGTTCTCTAGACGGTATGTGCTGGAGTCCCAGATACGTATGGTACCATCCTCTGACCCTGTGATGATGATGGGCAGATCTGGGTGGAAGTTCACACAGGAGAGATTATGGGCATGGCCCTCCAGGGTGTGAACACATGTCTTGTTCTGGTAGTCCCAGATCTTGACCAGGCAGTCATCTGCTCCTGATATGAGGTAAGGCTTGTCTCCACCGCTGTAGTAGTCGATGCAGTTCACGCCTTTGTTGTGTCCCTCCAAGGTGAAGTTAGGAGACGAGGAGCCCAGCTGCCAAACCTTAATGGTGCAGTCCAGGGAGGCACTGGCAAACTGGTTGCTATCATTGGGGTTGATGACGATATGCATGACAAAGTGAGTATGACCCTCAAACACCTGGCTGCAAGTCCACCTCTTCTCCCAGTCCCACAGCTTGATCAACTTGTCATCGCTGCCAGTGAGGATGTACGGCTGGGTGGGGTGAATAGCGATGCTGCGAATGTAATCAGAGTGGGCTTCGAACATATTAACTCGCTCCAGGTTGCTGTAGTTGAATACACAGATCTGCATATCATCCGCTCCAGTAATAACCCAGTTCTTCCTGGCCACAAACTTGGATGCTCTGACTGGGTAGTCACACACCTCAAATGTCTTCACCAGCATCTGTGTTTCGTGGTTCCAGACACAAACACTGCCATTGTACAGACTGGCCAGCATCCATGGTTCAGTGGGGTGAAGGTCCAGACTCTTCACCCGGTCCGACCGGGCTGTCAGCCTCCTCTTGATGTCTAGCCTCAGAGGCATGTTTTATATCCTCGTATCGTCTCTTGTCAGGGGAATAAAAGATTAAACGTTCCACGTATTGTGACTAGCTGCAAATATTGTCTGTGCAATCTGGCTTGACACACTGTACACATCCAGGAAATATGTCTGACAATCTCGCTTAACAAATGCACGTTTGGGGCTATCAGCGAATATGTCTTTTCGACTAGGTTTGCCTTTTGATCTCTGCTCGACTAGTTTACCACATGGCGAAGCCTTGAGGGCTCTTAAAGTGAAAGGTGTGTGGATGATATTGCGCTTTGTGCTGTCTGGTTATAAGCTGGGGTGCCTCGATGTTCATGACATCACTTTGACATCACTTTGACATCACTATGATATCAGACTGGCCTTCAAATTCATGACATCAGTGCATGTTGATCTCCATGTGCATTTGGTTTATGTTGTGTATGACATCAGTGTATGTTGATCCCTATATGTGCATTTGACAGGGGCTATATGCCAAACGTGCATTTCACGTTTGGCATTGGGATTTCATATCATCTAGGGTTAACCACGTTATATCGCCATGGTTACTCAAGAGACTTAATGCACTCCATATTCGGACATAATGGTCAACCCGGAACTCCATATACGGTGTATATGGAGTATGTATGGTCATGGTTGACGTGAAGGTCCTTATATGGATCCTTATATGATTTGTTTGAGTCATTACGTCATGACACAGTTTATATGGGTCTGATGTCATGCTGTCACAGTCAGCATGACACAAGCCATATTTGGGTGTAGCTGCTCTGTCAGTCAGCAGCTACAAGAAATCTGTCCTTGTCCAGTGGTTTGATTAGTGCGGACACAGACACACACACACACACACACACACACACACACACACACAAACCCGCTTCTAGATGGCTGGCCCCGAGATCGGAGCCACACCGTAAAAAATGCACCATGAGGCTACGTGCAGCTCAATAAGAGACTGGTTCCCAGACTACTGCAGAGATCTCTGTAGCTATTGGTGAATAGAATGAGTGTCAAAATGGGGACCAAATAGAGGGTGAGACTAATGCTAAATTTAACTGTTAGATTGTGTCAGCAGTCTCTATGGGGCCAGCTGGACTAGATAGAGTTACATCAATATGGGAAACGAACACATTGACAGTTTGCAAGCACCTTGACACTTAGGAGAAGGATGGCAGTGTTTACCGTATATAAAGGCTACACTATGTAACTTTCCTGTTCTGTTTTACTACTGAGTTAATAGAGCCTGCCTGCTTGCTCTGGGGAGAAATTGAATTCTTTCGTCTTTTTTTGTGAGAAATGGAATTCTGACCTTCGGGTCAAATTTTGTGTCCAACTTAGACACAGGATCTATAAATATCTCAATAGAATAGCAGGGAGACCAAATACAACCACCCCCAATTGTATGTTATATTGTATTAACAAACTCTACCATACAGACTGGACCAAATAACATTTTATTCATAACAGTCAACCATGACCAGCTGCCATGGTCTCTCGAGACTGACGGCCGCTACTAACTGCACAATGACAAAGAAAAAAGGTTGGGTGTTTTGTAAATGTATTCAAAATAAATGACTGAAAATAAGTATTCAGACTATTTGTTATGAACCTCGCAATTCAATTCAATTTATTAACACATCAAGACACTTTATATATAGAGCAGAGACCCAGCATTTCCCCCCAAGCAAGGATTTGGTGACAGTGAACAGACTCTGGGTAGGCAGCTGTTGAGGTTAGCGTCATTTTGAGACTTGGAGAAACTTCTTGTTGCCAGCATCTGACAATCACAAGGATTCTGAAGGAGACAGGCATAGGTTGGAGGTCGATATGTTGACTTAATGGCTAATTTAGGCCAAGGTTTCAGGTCAATAGTTCTTTTTATTTCCATGTAGCCCCTAACTGCTTGCTAATTGGTGTGTGGTATACACAGCCACAAGGAAATAAACCATATAAAAGGCAGATATCCAATGACCCAAAGGATACTGCAAAGAAAACACAGGAATAGATTCAGGAAAACTCTGAAAGTCCTGGAGTGACCCAGCCAGAATCCAGACCTGAAACTAACATTACAGTGGTAGGCAACAGGCAGCCTATGGGCTAGAACTGGCCAGCCAGCGATAATGTCTGGCCCTGCATATTATTTCGTAATTCGTAAATAATTTACAATATCTGACTGTCAAATAGAGAATCTACCCCACCTGAAGAATGCTTTTGAGTTACTGGCAGAAAGTTAAGCAGCTTAAACAATACACTGTTTCGCTCTGTATCTAAGAGGAGACCTTGAGCTCCTGTTCTATGAAAGAGCTCATTTATCTCTGTTTGAAAAGGAATATGACTATCTGCCTTCTGATAAAAATGTTCTTTTAAAATGTTTTTTATGAATTAATGTCCTCTAACTGCAACATTCAAGGATGTGGCCTGCATTTCTATCTACACCTGTAACATTTGATTATAGATTATGTCTGTTATACCATACTAGTCCCCCACTGAAATCTTTAATCTTTTATTAAATATATGACTATTAATTGCTATAAAAGTTAATATATTCTATATATCATTTTTGCTATTGTATATAAGATGGCCGGTCACAAGTTCCAGTTCCAGAAAGTTCCAGTTTCCGCGTGCGTGCGTGCGTGCGTGCGTGCGTGCGTGCGTGCGTGCGTGCGTGCGTGCGTGCGTGCGTGCGTGCGTGCGTGCGTGCGTGCGTGCGTCCGACTCCAGTTCTGTGCTGGTACAGTTGTTTCCAATCTGTATCTGATTCAATACAGATTGGAATTACACATTTTGCACCAGTGTTTGATTAAATAGCGCTCTCTTGTGGAGGACCTTCCATAAACGACAATAACAAATCCAGTGCATTCTCAACCATTCACTTCGCCCACCTCAGTAAAAAAATATGCATTAATAACAGTATCTATGCTTTTAACAGCCTGAGCATGGTCTGTTCATGCCATAGTTCATCCACCACTGCAAAGGAAGAAGATACAGAAGATGTGAGGGGTATTACAGTCAACCACCTACTACAGTATATACTTCAGCTGACCAGGGTCTATACTTGGTCCCCTCCTTTTTCCCCTTTACATCAATCTTTGCCAATAAAAACCTACAGCTTGAAGATCTGCAATTTTCACCAATTTCGTCCAAAACTCGTCTGTTTGGGCTACGGACAGTCCTAACGTATAGCTCCCACAGTTAGTAAGTACTGACACAAGAGGGGTAGCTAAAAGAAAAATAATTGTATATATTAAGGTCAGTGTCCTGCATCCCAGCGTGGGTCAGGGCAAAAATACTGTGGGGTGCCATGCCATCCTGTAACATACTTTGCGAATGTGGAAAAGCATCAATGATACATTTAGAACAAAGTCCATGCTGTGGATATTTTTCCTTTGAGTGCTCTTGACTGAGACCAACTTGGCCAATAGCGTTGAGTTGTGATGAAAATGCTGACTTGCATGATTTGTGGTAATTCAGAGTTAGAACCATGGGCATCTAGATTCCTGGCTCTGCCAGGGGTATCTAGATTCCTGGCTGTACATCTGTGTACATCTGCATGGATTCAAAAGAAGTGCACTGCTGCCCAGATTCCCCATCCGGCAATAGATGCCGGATGTTCTTGCCTGAACAACAAAGAAAGATGATTGAAAGCTTATATTGCAGTTGTCGTTTTTAGTTTTATGACCACATATTTCACATAAATGCCTTGAAACATTTGCAATTACATAATAATGTTGATCATAGATTAATACTACAACTCTAAATGTTATGCCCAATTCAACTCCTTCTGAAGGAAAGAAAGCTCAGTGGCTCACTGACGGAAGATTACAATTTTCTAAATATTCATCAATGCAGAGTATAAATAGAGACTTGTTGACTTCTTCTGCCCTCAACACAGCATTATTAAACAACAGCTTAACATGGGAGTTTCTTTATGATGGTCTTGCAACATTATCCTTATGGAAAACTGCAAACAGGCCAATTACATCTTCAAAGAAATTAAAAGTCAGTTCCATAGAAGAGGAATCATTCGAGTTGAATTACTCAACATGTAGTGGTTAGTTAGGAAAATGGTCTACAAGTAGTAGATATGTATATGGTGCTGAAACTACAAATGACAAGCAAAAACTAAAAGATCAATATTGATATCCGAGCGCGTCCCCATACCCGTCTGAAGGAGCACAGAAAAATAAGTTGTCGATTCCATGGTAATATGTGTCGTGTGTGTGTGTGTGTGTGTGTGTGTGTGTGTGTGTGTGTGTGTGTGTGTGTGTGTGTGTGTGTGTGTGTGTGTGTGTGTGTGGAGATGAGATTGAAGAACTAGCGAGATTGAAGATTGAAGAACTAACATTATTGTAACTTCTAAAATATACTGAATGCTCAGCAGCGAGCTGCTCAGGAGATAGATAGCCATAGCCTAATATAAGGCAGCAATTGCAATTAAGGTCAGTTGAAAACTCGACATCACATCCAAAGACATATATGACACCTCATAGACTTAGTTAACAGGTGAGTGATTACCCTGGGAATAGGGAGTCTGGGGTCCAACAAACAAACTGACGTGTAAGTCAATCAGTGGACTGGACACACCTTTTACAGGTACTGGTAGCCTCCCAGTGAGTTGTGGCGTTCCGCAAGGAAGCATACTAGGACCTTTACTGTTCCTGATATATGTGAACGATATGTCATCAGCTTGCGACTGCAACCTGTTCGCAGATGACTCGGCTCTGCTGGTCTTGAACAGGGACAGGTTGAAAAATCTCTCAGCTCTGAACTCGACACGATCCGCATCTGGCTTGCTAACAACAAACTATCATTACACCTGGGTAAAACTGAATCCATTCTCTTTGGGTCTAGTGTTAACCTGAGAGCTGAGAGCTTCACAATCAAAGCGGGGATGATGTTATCACAAGAAAGGAGGAAATTACCTACCTGGGTTCCATCTTGGATAAAATGGCAGAAAGAGTCATCAAAAAAGTCAATCAAAGAACACGTTTTTTTGTATATAGGATTTCCTCTCTAGTCAGTAAGAATACCTTGAAGATTCTTACAGGGGCCCTCATCCAAGGTCATTTCGACTATGCATGCTTCTCATGGTATCACAACACCACTAAGGCCTTAAAGATGGGGTGCCATGATATTTTTCAACCCTAAAACCTGATCATAAGGTATTATTATTATGTAAGGATTTTTTTCAACAAAAAAAAAGTGTACAGAAATGGTTAAAATTATGTTTTTATGTGGACACGCCTCCAGTTCATTAAGTATACCTGGTTCTCACCTTAGCACCTCCTCCACCACCTTAGCACCACCCACCTGTCCTAGTCCCTCCTCCTCCTCATGCCCACACCTGTTGTGTTATGATAATGAGGGGGAGGGTATGGCTTTGTGATGTCACTAAAGTGCTGTTTCTCTATTGGCACGTTTGACCCTCAAGGTTTCAGCCTCCAGGAAGAAACTCCAAATAGTCAGAGAAGACATAAAACACCATAAAAACACCACCGGGGGTCTTTATGAAGTTCTATCAACCTCATAGACACATGAAAAACAGAAAAAGTGCAAAAACATGGCACCAGCTCTTTAGAAATAAGGCTCCAGACAACCCAAAACAAACTAGTAAGGCTACTTCTTGGCCTCAAACATACAACCCATCTAACCCCTGCTCATTTTGCTAGGGTTGGATGGCTCAGGGTTGAGGACAGAGTACGGCAACTTGCAATGGGCCTGGTCTACAACAACATTGGGATACCTATGTACCTGTCAAAATACTTCAAAAACGTTAATGAAGTCCACAATCACAACACCAGAGGCAGCTCCACTGATCATGTTCAACCCAGATTTGGCACAAACAAGGGAACACGTTCTCATGCTATGCAACACAAATGTGGAATGCCCTACCAAAAGGAGTAAAGGAGTGTAAAACCCTACTCACTTTCAAAACAGCCCTAAAAAAACACCTTCAGTCTTAACCTTAACCTACCCTACTCTTAACCTACTCTAGGCTTAACCTACCCCCCCCCCCCCCCCTCCTCGAACTGTTTATTGTACATATTTCTTGTTTTTCATACCAGTAATCTGTAAGCTGATTGTATGACGTTCTGCATAGTAGTGTGTATCTGTCTGTTTTCTTAAATGTCATCATGATTTGAGTGCGTGGGGATCTCATTTTAAATAAGCCATTGTGCTTTTATGAGCGATCCAGTTTAGAGGACCTATGATTGTGAATTGTACTTCCATGTACTGTTTCCATGTCTTTCTAAATAAAGTGCTTCAATCAATCAATCAATCAACCAATCAATCAATCAATCAATCAATCAATCAATCAATCAGTCAATCAATCAATCACGTCAGAGCCTTGCCTACGTGAACGTGAACAACTTTCAACCACTAGATGGCAGCAAATACAGGCAGTGGTGGAAAGTAACTACTGTAACATATTGTACTTTTACTCCACTACTTCAATCGTTACTTTGTAGATTTTTAATATTACAAAATGTGGAAGCTATTCAGTATTTTGTATTTTCACATTTATTGAATGTATTTATTTGTTATTTCGTTTTGCAGAATTAATTTGTTTACAGCCATATTATTTAAGTTAATTTGTGTCACAGCTATTATGCTTTTATTTTTAAGGTGTTGGGCCATTTGGGCACACAGCTGGGTTTATTTAAGTGACACCAGCAGTCAGTGGGCATCGGGAACTTACACGTATGTAAGATCACAGACATTCTAGGGCTAATAAAAATGGAAATGGAAAAAATATAATATATACCTGCCTGGTCCTGACTCCAGTCCTGGCCTACTATTGTATTGCTAAATAATTGACTCCAGATGGAGTACAACAGAAATGTAACAAACTAACTCTCCTGGAGAATAAATCACAAATATTATTTTGAGTGGTATGTCCCTTTAACACGGCGAGTGACGTTTGCAGACGTTATTGCCTTGTTGTTGCACCGAAAAGTCTCAAGAGGGCGCGCTATTAGTCTTGTCGTTTATGTGTTGGAGTTTTACATCAGCAGATTCACTCATATTTGTTAAAGATTGCCTTGATGGTTATATTGTATAACATAATGCTATACGTTTTTGTAAGGGAAAATGAAGACGTACATTTTTTTTTTGGACGTCGTATTTTCAACCTCGTATGTCGGCATAGATATTCAGTGTGACATGTTGACAAAGTAGGCTTTGCACAGAAAGTGCAGCTGGCGAATCGAAGGCTGCATTCTCACAGACCGATGGAGAACAGGCGAGGCTCTCAGGTTGGTTTACGCGATGGCCGCCCGCGCAACAATATTGTGATTTTAGATGAAAACAATGGCTTCGTAGTTACGCGGAGGCTCATTGTCGCGGTGAACGTTAACCGGAATGATATTGGCGTCCTTTTATTGGACCAGTTTCGACCAGGGCTCGAGTCGGAGGTTCCCCCCTTTCTGCTCCGGGGCTCAGTGTTTTTCTTGTCCGTCTTCAGGCCTTACAGAGAGGCTGCAGCTACACTTTTAGCGGCGGTTGCTACTGTCGGATGAGCGGGCGATCGGTGCGAAAGACGCGGGGGGTTGCAGTTTTTAGACTACGGGTGTGTCAAATAATCCCGTCCATCGTCCCAGAGAGGCGGATCCCACAGATGGTACTGATCTCATGTTAATCCGCGTTGCAGGGCTGGCTCTCTCCAACTTGCTTGTTAGCTGCACGAGCTAATATTAGCTAACATTAACTTGCCCTCCTACAGCCACACCAAGGAGGCAGCGCTGCACCGACACAGTCTATCTTCTAACCGGTTCAAAGACGCAATACCCCGGGGTCTGTGTTCACGTGTGCGCGGTTTTACCCGCGTCTTTGCGTTTTTATTATGCAATGTGATGTTTTTGTTGTTAGCTTTTCGCTAGTAGGTTTTGCTAGCTTGAGCCCGATGGTACGTGACGTAACGCTGCTCATTGTTTTGACAGCATGCTGCGTCCTGGTAGAGACTAGAGCAGTTTTGGAAGAAGTACTCGCATGTTTTACTATAAGTAAAAGTATCAATACTGCAATGTAGATATACTCTGTTACATGTAGAAGTAGAATAAGAAGAAGAATGTATTTGAGTAAAAGTACAAAAGTATTGTCATCAACATATACCAGTAGTAAAAGTAGTCATTGTGCAGTTTCATATATATAATTAGCGATTATATATGTGTGTGTGTGTGTGTGTGTGTGTGTGTGTGTGTGTGTATATATGTATATATATATGTGTGTGTGCCTAAGGCTGAAGCGGTTGGTGTGTTTTGTAATAATAATCAAAATCTACAAAGTAACTAGCGTTTTCAAATACTTATAGTAGAGTAAAAGTACAATGTTTGCCTCTGAGATGTAGTGGAGTAGAAGTAAAGGTAGTGAATATTGGAAATACTCCAGTAAAGTAAAAAATACCTCAAAATTGTACTTTCCACCACTGGACTAGTACACAATGAAGGGGCAACAACACTCGTTTTCTTTTATGTTTTAAACCGACATTCATAGGCCATTATGGAAGGACTTATTAATTTGTGTGATGTAGCGCAAGACTGTTAATTACGCACAACATACAATATTAAACGTTATAACATGTATATATCACGTGTGTAATGTCCGTATCTTCTTGTATCATCTACAGAGCTACAGACAAGAGTAGTCGTAGCAGCTTAAACTTATCATCATGGAGACTGTGGTATTCTAATCGCTTATCCTCACACTGTGTATAACTACGGTATTAAAACATATTTCTGCCCCATCTCCAATCATGTTTACTTTTGCATTCAGTTGTAGGATGGATCCAGACGGTGGAGCAGAAACACAAAGAGCTCTCAGTTTGCAGTGGAAGAGCTACAAGCTTGTCCAGGACCCAGCTATCCGGAGGGTTACACAGAAAATATACAGATATGATGGAGTGCATTTCAGTGTTCCAGTGAGCGGACCCATCCCACACACATTTAATGTTTTTGTCTCTTTGTATGCATATACAAATATTGAAGGTTTAACTTCAACCAATTTGTCTAGGACTCTGGGTGTGCACCAGTGGGAGATCTTCGGGATCCTCGACCTCGTAGAATCTGGTCCAGGTACACAGAGATGTCCCTGCCGGTGCCCAAGTTTAAGGTGAGCGTAACAAATGAGCCAGTGTTTTCACAAATCTCCAGAAGTGCCTTACAATTGTAAAACCTTTTTCTTTTAAATAAATCAATTGATCGATCATTCATCTGTCTTTTCAGCTTGATGAATGGTATGTGGGACAAATACCGCTCAAAGAGGTGACCTTTGCTAGACTCAATGACAACATCAAACAGCCCTTCTTGGCAGAAATGTGCGCCAAGTTTGGTGAGGTGGAGGAGATGGAGATCCTGTTTCACCCTAAGACAAGGAAGCACTTGGGCCTGGCCAGAGTGCTCTTCACCAGCACTAGAGGAGCCAAGGACACAGTCAAGCACCTGCACAACACCTCGGTCATGGGCAACATTATTCATGCTCAGCTAGACATCAAAGGTACGATCTATGCTGGTACTTCATGGAACTTTGATTCTGAGATTTGACAGCCACCACAGCAATACTCAAGGGCAGGTGTCTTCAACATTTTTCAGCCCAAGGACCCCCTAGATGAGAGATAGATGAAGCAGGGACCCCCACTACATATTGTGTAGCAGATTAAACTTCTTTATAGATAGCTTGTTGGATTCATCATGTTAATTTGTATTTTCAGTCATTTAACCACTTAAACAGTCAATACTTAGTAAACTTGACCTTTCACTCTTGTACTTGGTCTGCTCTTTTTTCCCTCTACACCGAACCTCTTTGCTGAAAATAGACGATCGACAAGCTCACAACGCGCAAGGCGTTGTGAGCTTGTAGATCGGCTATTTTTGGCTAAAGTTCTCCAGAATAGGGATGCTAGGGTTCAAGTGGTTAATGTAAAACAAATGATCCTATCACACAAAGATTTGGCAGCCCCCCTGTTGTAACTCTGAGGCCCCCCTAGGGGTCTCGGACCCCCTGTTGAAGACCCCTGCTCTAGGGACTTCGATCCTGAAACAAGCTTTACCAAGCTCACAATGTGTTGCAGATGCAGCAAGCATAAATTAAGCATGAATTAAGCATTAGTCTAACTGAAACATTATCTGGCTTCGTTGTAGAACTTGCCTATCAACGTATGAATTAGATGAAATTTTGCTCTTTGATGGCTTCAGCTAATGCCATCAAGTCAGCAATGATTGTTGGCAAAGTATTTGCAATAATGGATGCTTAGCCTAATTGAAGTTTATGGTTGACTGTAATAATGGACGTGCACAACTCAGAAGTTTCATGGTCCGATAAGTTGTTGGGTGGTATGAGAGAACAAGGCTGTATTCAGGTTACAGGTTACTTACTGTATGTGCCTACAGGGTCAAAAACCTATTCTTATTTATCTTGGTTTGGTTGTTGACTCTTACTCTTACCTGTACATCTCCTGTGTTTCATTCTTGCTGCTGTTGCCAGGGGACAAAATTAACACTCGCCAATTTCGTGTAGATTTCTTCTTTGGCTGGTAAATTACAGAGACTAAACAGCCACTCTGATGTGTTGAAAAATGAGGAGCCAACTTCCTGATTTGTTTTAAGTTTCATACAAGAAATAACTTGATTCTCCCTAGTGCTTTTTTTTTTATAAAGCGGTGCAGCCACTTATATATACAGTACATGATGTCTCTGTGCATGCACACAGGTGTGTGTGTCTGTCGTAGGGTGAGATAACACGTTGTGCTTATAGGACCAATCTCACCGGGAGAGTGTCCAAACGAGTATATCCAGAAACAGTCAGCAAGTTTACTAAATCTTATAAATTAGGCAGAGTTTTAAGTGGAAATGAAGAGATGAAGGAACCGTCGTAAGCTTAGAGGAAGTCACGTGCCAAATTTTCAAGCTAGCAACGCCTCAATGCAAAGTGGTGGTAGCTTGTAGATCAGTTATTTTTGTAACACACCACTACGTTTTTACAGCTGGGCTGCAGATTTGACACACACTCTGACTACTTTACTTTTGCCAGGGTAGATTATCAAGCCATGACCCAGACCCCCCCAACAGGGGTTTAATTTTGGAACTTGTCAAAATTATGCTAATAATAATGCTTATGCTGTTTATAATAGTCATGGAAAGTTGCATATAGATGCATAGTACTGTATTATATAGTAACGTTAAATTATGTCAATATACTAAAAAACGTTAGTTTTCGGATGGTAAAAAAAAAAAGAAATCCCATGCTGCTATGACACCTGCATTAACCTCCGGGATCAATAATGGTTCATCTGCTCTTACCTTCTTTTTTTTTTTAACCCACAGAAGGTTTCCTGGGATCTCATACAGTTACACATACAGTATTAATCAGACATGCAAAAGTGTCACTTTTCAGCTACAGTCACCTTTTTGAACCCAAATAGGGCAATTGTGTGACACCTGACCCGAAAGAAAACAACATGTTGTCACCTTTTTCACCTCGGGCTGTTTGCATGCCTGATTAATACTTGGACAGTTCGACAGTTTCACATATTACCACATGGGAGCTGCCCAGTACAACCACAGTCTAATATTGTTGGCCAATGAGGAGCCCCACACATTGCCAAACAAATAAATAAACAAATGCTGCTGCCGTGAATGAATTATCCATAATTCTTGAGTTCTGACCCACCCCTAGATTGTAATGATACAGATGACTTGTTGATTAGAAAATTCACTAGTGTTCTTTTCATATTGTTTTATTCATTCAACACATGTATTCATATGACGGTAACTACAGTCGGGTACACGGTGAGCAGTTATTACAACCTCTCCTATTTATTTTTCTTTGTCTATTAATTCCAGGTCAGCAGAGGCAGAAGTATTATGACCTTCTAGTGAATGGCTCCTACACTCCACAGACCGTGCCCCTCGGTGGCAAGGCGGCTGTGACAGAGAGGCCACAACCTCAGCCACCAACACAACCTGACACGGTAGAGTTTAGAGCATTCACGCAGTCACAGTAGTGACACAGTAGCAGTCACCCTTTAATAATTTCAACTGTTTAAAACTTTATTTAGTTTTCGTCAGTGAAAAAAGGTAGTCGACGAACATTTTTCGTCATAGTTTTAGTCGACGAAATCAACACTGCAAGGAAGTAACATTTTTTTAAGAATATTGCAACATTGGTGACTCAGTTTTCCCTTTTATTTTGTGCAGTCATCAGATATCAGGCGGAGGCTCTCCAGTGACCTTGTGACCGTGGCTGCAGCAGGGGTGCAGGCCCTCACACCTGGGAGCATCACTCCTTGCTCCACTGACACGGGCTTCAGTGAGCAGCGTCTGGACACGCCGCCGCCCTCTATGACGGGGCCCTACACTCCAGGCTCCTCTGCGTCCTCCCAGGGTGGTGGGACACCCTACACACCCCGATCCGGGACTCCTTTCTCACAAGACCCGGCTTACACTGGTGGCAGGTTAGTCACTCAATGTACAGGTAAATGTTACGCAGTAGATGTTGTGTTCGTTATTATTATTTTTAGGGCTGAGCTGGTTATTTCATAATCAGCCATGCAAACTTGTCGCTTTTTGCGATAATCGCCTTGTTTAGGTCATCTGCGTGAGGCAATCGGAAAATGTATTTATTCAATTCATTTATTGAACTGGGATAATTTTTCTGAAGATTTAACAACACCAGGACATATATGGACAGGGACGTTAATAATTTCAACCCTGTACATTGATTTTCTGTTCCTATTTCTTTCTAGACACCCTGGCTACATTGCTGGTGCTTTAGGCAGTGGCTACCCTCCCCAGGACATGCTGCCCTCGTCATCGTCCTCTTCCACAGTGTCATCATCCGTTGGGGGATACAAAATCGCCCGCCACTCTGAGGATCCACAGGAATCGTCGGTGTACCACAGAGGTCGCCCCATGTACCCTCCCACTGCCTCCTACCGTCCAAATGAGCCCCCATGTTACCCTGCTTACCCCAATGCCGGAGGGCCCGGTCCACATATGGCGCACCACTCCTCAATGCCTCCTCCGCCCCCTGCCTCCCAGTACGAGCAGTCCCCGCTGTCAGACCGAGACAGGGACAGAGAGAGGGAACGGGACAGAGAATCAGGGGGGCGGTACGGGGGCGGGGCCGGGGCCGCGGCCGGGATCAGCTCCAGGAGGTCGTCTTACCACCACCAGCAAGAAACAAACTCTGCTGCGCCCTCCAAGTACCAGTCCCATCACTCCCACCACCACTCGGAACGCAGGGACGAGAGGAGCTACCGACGCGACAGTCACGGCTCGCGCTCCGGGGACCACGGCCACCCAAGGCACCGTAACCACCACCACTCCCACAACCACCACAGCAGCAGCCGGAGACGCAGCAGCCATGACAGGGACAGGGACCGGGATAGAGACAGTGACTACTCCAACAGTTCAGACCCCAGGTACAATTCTAACTCGCACCGCTCCTCCTCGAACAGCATGTCTCCTCCCCTGTCGTCTAAAGAGCCTGCAGCTCCGCCGCCTCCCCACGAAGCACCTGCGTCCAATCGCCTCGGAGGCGCCGGCCCCGGGGAGCGGGGCTCTCATTCTGGGGCCGGTGGGGACAAGGACTATCACACGGCTCACCACAGCGCCCTGCCTCCGCCTCCTCCCCCGCCTCCGCCCCCGCTCCCGCCAGCCTCTGTCATAGCAGCGGCTGTGGCCGAGACGCTTGGAGCCATGGACTTTGGCCAGGACAGCCCGGCGCGGGAGGAGCAGTGGACCAAGCCCAAACGCCGTCCCAGCACACCGCCTGCTCCCCCGAAGACCCCCCCACCCTCCTCCTCACCGCCCCATTCCTCCATTGCTTCCTCCTCTACCTCTCCTTCCTCTACGTCCTTACCCCACCACCTCCCCTCCTCCACCGTCCCTGCCCCTGCGTCTCCTCCGCCACCACAACGGGACTCCTCCTCCCCGGAGCCAGACTCCACCAATGAGAGCCTGCCGTTTGTCTACCACAGCAGCAGCCTGGACTCTCGCATTGAGATGCTCTTGAAGGAGCAGAAGGCCAAGTTCTCCTTCCTCCCTTCGGACGAGGAGGAAGAGGAGGACCGGAAGGAGGAGAGGCAGAGGGGCAAGGCAGCAGGCGGCGATGGAGGAGAGCGAGTGGGAGGCCCTGTAGACGGGGCGGGAGAGCGCACGAGCGGGAGCCAGAGGGGCGAGGATGGGGATAAAGACCAGCAGAGGCGGAAAGGAGAACGGGACAGAGATGGACGCAGAGGGAGGAAACAAGGAAAGGATGGAGATGGGAGGAAGAGTCCCACTGTAATTGCTCCAGCCACACCATCCTCCTCTACTTATTCTCACCATGTCCCTGCCTCAGAGATTCCCCAAGCTTCAAAGGAGGAAGCTCCCCTGGCTGGTTCTAGTGACCTACGGAGCAGAACGGGGGCACACACACCACCTTACAATGGACAGAGTCAGGTAGGAACCAAAACTCAAGTCATGAATGGTGTATGTGAGGTGTACGTGATGAGAATGTGTCAGGCAACCAACCCAGAATGTGTCAGGCAACCAACCCAGAATGTGTCAGGCAACCATACCAGTTCAATCGGCCACAGTGGCTGATTGAACTTCATTATTCTATATTTAACTTTATTACTCCCAAGAAGATATGTTGTACTGATACGTGTTCGGCCAGGTGTACACATAAAACAATTGAGACATTTATGGTTATATGTTATGTAATGTTATGTTATGACAGTAAGCCAAAACCTTGACCTTTTAATATTTATAATGGTCAGCAAGTAGTTACTGCTGTTTGCCTGAGTAGGGCAGTATTGGATCAGGTTGGAATCAGAAAATAGGGCTGTGGAGCCTAGCAGGTTAGTGATGAAGAGTAGATCTTTGTCTAGTGAGCTAGAAGGATAGTAGTGGTGTGCATATCTAAAACCTCAGTAGGCTAGGTCCTGGAAAGGAATTCAATAAATGAAAGGATGAGAAAACACATCCACACTTTGAAATTAAGCTCCATTTTCATTTGCAACATTTCAACCAAGAATCTGTCTAATACAAGCATTTGCCCGAGAAAGACCATTTCGGGTCAAAACATTACCAATAAAGGGAGTTTTCATTTCAGTGTGCGGCAGCAGAATAATGTTTTCTCATCCGTTGATATTGTCTAGCTTCAGCTGTTTTCCTTCTCCACAAGTGCTAAAATTATGTTTCCTTGCAGTCGTCCCCTCGTTCCTCCGGGGAAGACATGGAGATCTCCGAGGAGGAGGAGGAGAACACCATAACAACGGTGACCACCCATCAGCCCTCAGCCTCCTCTACCTCTTCCCCTTCCATGTCCCAGGCGGCCATATCTTTGCAAACGACAGACCCCTCATCTTCACCCGCGCCCATCTCTGACTCCACGCAGCACTTTGGTACCTCCATGCACCCGCCCATACCCTCCTACCCCCCTCACCTACCCCCGCCGCCTGGTTACTCTCTCCAGCCCCCACTGCCACACATGGAGCTACACCCCGAGTATCCGCCTCCCATGCCCCACCACATGTACGACTACGCCACCTCCCTGGAGCTCATGAACCAGTACAGCGGCGGCGCCCCCATGTCCTTCCAGATGCAGACGCAGATGCTGAGCCGCCTTCACCAGCTCCGCATGGCGGCGCCCAACGGCGACGCGGGCGAGGCCGTCCCGGCGGACTACGGCGACTCCTACCACCTCCACGCGATGCCTCCGCCCCACACGCACCACCCTTACATGGACCAAGAGGGGGGAGGGGCCGCCGGCCACTATGACCAGGACCATCGTTACATGCCCCCGCACATGTCCTACGCCTACTCCGACCCTCACGGCGCTCAGATCCCGCCACCTCCCCACCACGGCATCCCACCCCCCCACACTGGTTGGCCCCCGCATGTCTTACCCCCACATTATCCTTCTTACATGCCCCCGCCTGGCTACGGCACCATGCCACCTGGTGAAGGAGATCAGTACAGGGCTCCAGGTGAGCAGTTGCCCATGCTGCCTGAGAACCCCCACGAGGCCACGGTGCAGATGGCTCTGTCCACTCTGATCCAGGAGATGAAGAACATCATGCAGAGGGACCTGAACCGCAAGATGGTGGAGAATATTGCCTTTGCCACTTTTGACGAATGGTGGGAGAGGAAGGAGACCAAAGCCAAGGTTAGTGAGGAAGGAAAGTGTTATAATGGAAATAATAATGTTTTCCTCGATATAATATCTTTTCCGCACACAGACAACTTCAACTTTTTTCTATTTATTTTTAAGTTTCCTTGCCCAATGTAATATATAAGACAATACATGGATAATATCTCAGTGTGCCATTACCACACTTGTAGTTTGCGAGTTAGAACAAACTAACATACAACATAGCTGTCATAAGACTGGAAGTATTTGATTGATTTGTGACCTTTTGCTCCTAGCCTTTCCAGACAATGGTGAGGGGTGTATCTGCCTTGCGGGACGATGAGAAGAAAGAGGAGAAGGCCAGCCGTCCCCGCGAGCCTCTCGTGTCTCTGGTAGACTGGGCAAAGAGTGGGGGCATGGAGGGCTTCTCTCTGCGAGGAGCACTACGGCTGCCATCTTTCAAGGTAGAGTCTAACAATGGTGCAGCCACCCTGTTCAATGGTTGGCTGTCAATACTAAGTTAATAAAACCACTTGTCTAGGCTCCCTCACCCTCTTTTCTTTTTCTTGGCCTGGCAGTGAAAAATCAGCTGGTTGCAGACATTACATGATTGTAAGGCAGGAGACAGAATTCAATTGCTGGTAGTCAGCCTTTTGAATTCATACCATGTCCATATATGCAAAAACAGGTTTTGCATATATGCCGATATTTCAACAAAAAGTTTGAGTTTAGTTAAAAGGACATTTTGAACCTTAATTACAAACCCTGATTGATATCACTCCCCAGCCAGTTAGTTTACAACTTCTATCATAATTAGTATATTAGGCGGAATGATGCCACACCTCCCTGCTAAATGTTAAGTCAACAACGGGTTACTTGACAACTAGTGTGGATTAACCTGGTTAATGCACTCTAGTAGTCACCGAAAGCCCTTTTGTCGTTGTACTTGACTTAATTGTGTCATTCTGACTAAATTGAACGCAGCACGGATTTCCGCTGTTGGGTTACTAGGTGATCGGTATAATGACCGTCTCCAAAAGATGAAATCACAGGAGAGGCTGATTGAAGATCTACAGAAATAAGAGGGAAAGGATGAATGAATTCAGAAGCAGAACAGGAGTGATGGAGATGCAGATATTAATTGTGAGAAGACTAAGCTAAAATCAGTGAGCATGTAGAGACAAGGCCAAGGAAAGGTAAATGCCACCCCTTTTCTAGAGCACCATTTTGAAAAGCAAACAAAAGAAATAGAGCGACTATTATGGATTGCCAATAACATTTAACAAATACTAAATTTCAAATTTACAGTGGTTTTAAAAAGTATTAAATTAAACTGCTGATACCAAAATGGATACCATGTGTTCAGAATAATTTGAATTGCCATTTAGTGAAACATACATTGTTAATGTTCCCTCCAGAAGCACCCAGGCAGTTAAGTGCCAATAAATACCATACCATATGTGAATCCCATTATTTGAAGTTTAAAGTTCCAGTGCAGAAAGTGTATTAAAGGACAGCAAGGGGTGATACTACTATGGCTACATCACCAATTACTGGAGCATTAAAATAAAATGATTTTTTTTTTGTTTCTGGTGCTCCAGGTGAAGAGGAAAGAGCCTCAAGAGTTTGCAGAGGGAGACATGAAACGGCCGCGACCCTCTACCCCACCAGACGAGGATGATGAAGGTTTGAGCTATGTTTATATCACGAAGGACAGTGTTGTAGGCCTCTTGTGGGTTTCTTAAGACTTAATTCTTTATTATTTGTTTATTTTTCTTATTATTTCCAGGGGCAGAAGACAGACGGTCAGAGGGAGACAGACAGGGCAAAGAGAGGGACAGCAAGAGGAGGAAAAAGAAGCCGAGAACTCGTAAACCCTGGGAGCTGGACAGCGAAGGAGAGGAAACTTCAGATGGCTCCTCCACTGAAAAGGTATGTGTTGGCATGTGAGCTGGCATCAGAGAGAGATAAAAGTAGAAACAAACCGAGCACACTCAGTCTGTATAAGTGCAATTTGGCGGGTGCACGGCTCACGAAGATTCACAATAAGAAAATAATAGCCAGCACTCCTTAGTCCTTCTGGTACTTTTAATTCATAGAGGCACAGGCGGCATACACGGACGCGCTTCGGCGTCAAGCCTTCCTCAGCGTGTATGGCAATGTAGAGGCCATTTGTGACAATTTTCAGATAGGGGGGACCTGGGTGCAACACAGAAATCGGTCTGTCTAAAAATGGCTCATTATAATAGGCCTCATCAAAAATACATGCATAGCTGAGGAAGGCTTGACATGTGAATTAAATTGCTTGTGTTTTTATCATTGTGGGGGCCCCTGCTTAGTGATAACGATGCATGTTTAAAATGTTCTGATTGACTGCAAATCTTAAAAGGATCCCTGGCTAATGAGCCAAATATGCCTCAATACATGTTCTAATTGACTTCTGTAACAAAATGTTTACATTTAAAACACTTTTAATATTGTATTTATTTTATAGATAGTTCATTTTACTCAAGGGGGAAACCGCAAGTTGATGATGTCATTTGTCCATCTGTGGTCCAGCCCTAAGGAATGTTATTAGCATGTCTTAATAAAATACTTCCTATTCCTATTAATACGAGCATCAAAACAATATTTTGAATACATTTTTATTAGCACATGCATTCCATAGGGCTGGACCACACAGTTATAGAGGGCAATTATAATGTATTAAGGCATATTTGGCTTATTAGCCTGGGATCCTTTTAATAGTGTGATAAACCATTTAAGGCCCCTGGTCCGTCCATCCACCCTTCATGTGCCCTTCCACGTCCCCTATGAACTATGCAAACACAAGGGCAGCCATGCTTTGCAAGCACATTGCAAAACCGACATGACGTCATGCACAGAAATTAAGTTTATGATGTCACATGATAAAGTGTAGCCAGCCGCCTTCTACCCAGAGCGAACATACCCCTCTAGCGGATCTGTCTTCCTTGCTCATGCATAATTTCCCCCTTTTTCACCCTAACCAGTTTGCATGCCTGTACCATGGGCTGCACTCAATACAAGTCACCTTCTATCAGACAGTTAAGAAGAGGTCTACTGTCCTAGTTAAGTCTTGCTGTCTTGTTATCCTCTGAACATCTCGGAGGCTAGAATACCTAAAAGAAAGAGGAAAAAAAAAACATTCCACTCTTATTTTTTTGTTACAAACTAAAGTATTTTGCATAGAGCAGATTATGTAAAATGTAAAATTGTTCACATCATTCACATGAGCATGCACCAAGACTAAAGACTTCCGATAATATTAAACATGTTCTGAATTCATCAGAACGTTGAGATGAGAAAAGACTGACATAACAGAGCTTAAGTTGCGTGTAGTGAGCTGAAAAGATTTGATACCCATTTAAAATGCCTGTGTTTTCTCTTGTTGTTGGCTAGATGGCAGCATTTACCATTTTTGTGCTCTGTATTCATCCAATATTTGTTTTTGTAGGAGGATGGAGAAAGCTTGAAGGATTCTGATGGTAAATCACTTTTATTGTTCTTAAATGTCAGCTGAGTTACTCCACTTCTCTTGACCTGTGGTCTGCAGCTTTAGTGTTATGATCATGTAAAAATGTATTCTTATTGATTGATTTTATTTTCAGATGACGCCCTTAGTGCTGACAGCGACGATGAGAGCCTCACGTCATCCTCTGATGGCTCTTTGTCTTCGACGTCCTCATCTTCCTCCTCCTCTGAGGACGAGGATGACGAGGAAGGGGAGCGGGTCGAGAGTGAAGGGCTTGACACCATGGATGAGTCGACCATGGACAGCGCACTCGAGAAAGAGGACGAGAGGTATGGATACAGGTCCTTCGTTAAAGTGAAAGCACCTCACCAGCTGATCACAGTCCGTCCACACAGATACCCTCTCTGTCATTTCCCCATCAATCTTTCCGTGTCAATTATTTGTTGTAGTCGTAGTTATTTCCTCATTGGTTGCTTCTCTTTACTTGTGTTCATAATCAAATACTTGAAATACGTTTTTTACTGTTCTCTCAGGGAAAGAGCTGCAGCTGCTGTTACAAAAGCAGTGGTCAAATCAGGTGGGTCAGAGATTCTATTAAGGACCCCAACAATGATGAAATCATTCAGAATTTTTGCTACACAGGAAAGCAGTTAGTTCAATCAATTCTCTGAAGCTTTTCTATCTGTCTGTTTCAGGGGAAACGGAGGACAGCAAAGCAAATACAGCACCAGTACCCACCAAACGCCCTCCTTCTCCCTCTTATCCGCGCCCTTCCTCTCCCATTGTTCTTGTGCCCCCTCTCAAGAAACGCAGGAAGACTGTCTCTTTCTCAACAGAAGAGAGCGACGTCAAAATGCCCGTGCCCGCTCTGCCGCTGTCTCCAGTTCTCTCTGTGCCAGCCGCCGAGTCTCCCCTCCTGTCACCCACCAAGCCTCCAGATTCCCCCGTCCCTATTACCCTTACACCCCCCTCAGCTCAGCCCAGCCAAGGCATTCAGCTGCTCCCCTTTGCTTCCAAGCCAGGCGAGGGAAATGCCCTCATTGTGCCCTCGCCTGGACGTGCCCAGTACTCCGACGAGTCCAAAAAGAGTCCCATCCCTCCCATGTCTCTGCAGACCACCCAACTCAAATCCCCTGGCAAACGGGGCATCGGCAAAGACTCACCCAAATCTCCTGCTCCAGCCCCTGCCCCTCCCATTATGGTGTGCCGCACTGTGCAGAATCTTCCCTTGGACCATGCCTCCATGTGCAGGATGGCCTTCGAGGAAGCCCCCCCTCCTCCCCCAACACCTGCTGCCAAGCGGCCCAGAGGCAGACCTCGTACCACCAGCCTGTCCACTCCCAAAGAGGAAGAGGAGGACGAGGACGAGCAGAGGCTGAGACTCAGGGAGCAGCTCGGGGCCTCCAGCCTCCTGCAGCTGGCCTCGCCCCCCAACGCAGACTTGTCCGTGCTGGCTGACGTGGCCCTGAAGATGGACCCCGACGCCGGAGACTCTGAGGAGACGGAGACGTCGGACGAGGCAGAGGAACAGAAGATGGACGAGGACCTTTTCCTGTCTCCGGTGCCGCTGGCCCTGGTCATGAACCCAGAGGGCGTAACGGTGTTCATGGAACACAACTACTCCAAACCCCCTGTCCTGCTTGCCCCAGTCCCAAAGAGGACTTCCTCCAAGCAGGACTCTTCTGTCCTGCTCCCTGCAGACCTAAACTCTATGTCTGGGGTGCTTGAAGCGCCTGAAGAGGTCATTGGGGAGCCGCAGCCCTCCAGGAGAGACACTGGGGACTACTTATCTGGGATGGATGTACTGTGCGAGACTGGTGACACAGCCAAGGCCACAGTTCTGTCTCCACCCTCCTCCAAGAGAAAGGGCATAGTTGACAAGGGGTCCAGCCGCGAAAAGGACAAGAGTAAAAAGAGGAGAAGGAAAGACAAGGAAAACCTAGACATACAGCACACCAAGAAGCAGAAGGAACGGCCTGGCAAGAAACAGAGGAAGCGAAAGCTAGATGTGAGTAGGATGTTTGTAGGGTTGATGTTTTTTTTTATCACACGGTAGGTCTATATGTCCTATGTTGCAGCAATATCGTAAGACAAAAATAAGCTTTATTGATCCCCAAAGACAAATTCAGGTGTCATAGCATTTGTCATAGAATGAAACACAGGAGATGTACAGGTAAGAGTCAAGAACCAAACGACTAAGATAAATAAATAAAAGATAAATAAAAAATACAATAGTGAGGTGCTGGTCCTAGATATGTGCACTGGATCTCTAAATGAGTGAATGAGTCGATGAACATTATGTACAGTCTATCGATAAATATAAATCAATTTATGAATGAATATACAGTACAGTATGTTCTGTCTATGAACAAGGTGTATACGGGTGGATATATGCACGGTCCACTAACAGTCTTATCATCACTGAGTATATAAATTAATATACAGTATGTACTGTCGACAAGAAGTAATATATACATGGTCTGCTAACATTCTTCCAACGGTGAGTATCTGAATTAATATGTACAGTGTTGTTGATAAACGGTCTACAAGTGTATACAATGTTGTGGTCTACCTACGTCACTGAGAGATGGGAGTTTATTTTTGTACGTGTAAAACCTGTTTGCAATAGACTGATGATGACTCATTTACAGTTAGTACGCCTGTTTACTGTAACACTCACTGACACATGCAGTGAAAAGATTTTTGGCATAAGTTATCCAACACTCACATGATCATATTTATATGACATTGCGCCTTTCAAAGACATATAAAATTGGTTGCCTCAGAACCCACTAGAACCTCAAACTGGTTTAGGTTCAAAACTTCAAACTGGTCTCCCACATCAAAGAAAATATGTAGGGTTCAGATTCAGGCCTCAGGTATGACCCCTCTTTAAGGTATCATCAAGAGTCTTGTTACGCTGTTCAGTTGTTGTAATACAAGCTTCTCTGTTCAGGACTCTGAGGTGGAGGTTGAGGTGGAGCTAGAATCCGGAGAGCTGTCAAGCTCTGACACGGAGGACGAGTTGGTCGAGGATGTGAGGAAGAGCGAGCGACTCTTCCTTCAGGAGGCGGGTGTGACGTCAAACCAACGCTGCCCCAAACCTGTCCCTGCGCCTGAACTTCCTCCCGTGAAGTTCGAGTTGCGCAGCGAGTTTGAGCAGATGACCATATTGTACGACATCTGGAACTCTGGCCTAGACAACGAGGACCTCATGCTGCTCAAAAGTACCTATGAGAAGCTCTTGCAGGATGACCACAGTACGAACTGGCTCAATGACACCCACTGGGTCTCTCACACAAATATCCTTTATGAACGTTTTACAAGAAACCGCTGCGTAATAAGTGATAAGGTGCGACCAGCTCAAGGGTTTGTTCTTAATTTTGGACAGATAGACTGACCGATGGAGTGGTTTGTACCGGCTGTGAGATTGCAGCTAAAAACTGCTTCATAAATCTCGGGAAGAGGGAGGGCATGTCTCCTGAATAGGGATATCATCATCTGTCTACCTTTTTTATTGTAGCATTTTCAGTTATCCAGGTGACACACGTGGATTAAAGTTCTCTGTCGCCATGACTGATTTCTGTCCATACAAAAAAACCTATTCAGACCTGAGGCCGATTCTAAATCATGTTTTCTGAAAAACGGGACTGAACACATTTGGGGGGCAGGTAGTGGCATAATGAGGGAATGAATTCATCCTAGGTTGATCTCGAATAACATAAAACCAAATTTTACTCGAGCCCAGGTTCTTTTTCCATTTCCTGAAAAGTAGCATTTTTGTACAATGTACATACAAGGTTTCTGCCCGACTGTGAAAATGTTGTTATTCTACATCATTCTGTGACTTCAGCTGTTTCCCTTAACCTTTTGGCCTGCACTCACCAACTTACCAAACCCCAGGCGTAAGAAAAAGAACACAGATGCGCTGCTTCGGCAACATGTGACTGGCTGTGCTAGGAGCGAAGGTTACTACGCCATCAGCCGCAAGGAGAAAGATGTCTACCTGGATCTGGACCTACCTGAGCAGGTCATACTGGAGATGGAGAACGTCGACATCTTGGTACGCCAGAACTCATATTAGTTTCGATTTGCCTCTTTCTAACTGATAAGCTTGTGCGTTTTCTGTCTGAAGAATTCTCTGTGATTTTTTTTGGACAATTATTGGTCCAATAATAGCCTGATGATTTCATATTTTTTGTCATACAGTGAAGTAATGGTTTCCCCTTTCTGTTCCTGTATATGTTCCTCTTTTAGACTTAATATCACATCGAACAGCGTCGAAGCAACCTTTTACATCCATCGCATGACACATTTTTGCCTGAGGGCTACTTTGGTCCCCTCTGTTTATAGATAAAAACCATGTGATAATAACGATTCATTGGGTTAATGACCCCTGTTTCTACCTCTTCTCAGGGCACTAACCGGGTATTGTCAGAGAGACGCTCTGAGCAGCGCCGCCTCCTCACCGCTATCGGCACCCTGGCAGTCATGGACTCTGACTTGCTCAAACTCAACCAGCTCAAGGTATGGCAGACAACAGCCATTACTGAGCAGATACCGGATACTAATGTCAACACCTCTCTTGCATGACAATGTATTTACTTGCAGCTCAAAGAAGTAGTGATGCTTTGATAATTCTACTTTGTATTTATTTTTCATTTCAAATGGGCTTGATCATGTGATCAAAATGTTATTGAATGTTATTGGTCTTTTCTTGTTTGCTCAGTTCCGTAAGAAGAGGCTTCGTTTTGGGCGCAGTAGGATCCATGAGTGGGGTCTGTTTGCTATGGAGCCCATCGCGGCTGATGAGATGGTCATTGAGTATGTGGGCCAGAACATCAGACAGGTACTGCTTCCACCTAACTACTCATTTAAAGACTGTATGGATTTGGAATGATGTGTGTCTGTTTATATGACACAAATATCCAGCACAAAAAGTGTTTCAGTCAGTGTTTCAGAAGTGGACATTTTCCTGAACAAAAGACCTGTGTAGTATTGCTGATGATACTGTATAGTGGCAGTGGCCATATTTATCCTCAGATGTGTTATTTTAGTGACGGTGCTAATGGACTGTATGCTTGTTTCTCCATCTTCTCTAGATGGTGGCTGACAATCGAGAGAAGCGTTATGCCCAGCAGGGAATAGGGAGCAGTTACTTATTCCGCGTCGACCATGACACCATCATTGACGCTACAAAGTGTGGCAACCTGGCACGTTTCATCAACCACTGCTGCACTGTGAGTCTGCCACACCGTCACACTGGAAGCTTACTCAACCAACATTGTCTCCAGGGATGCAAACAACTCTTTTTGTCAAATGTTACTCTATTGATTTCAACTTAGCTGCCTTATGTGAATCATCTAGATCAGTGGTTCTCAACCTTTTTAGGCCGTGACCCACCCAAAATAATCATATTTGAACTGGGGACCCCCCACCCTGATAAGCATTGAGAATTGTAGGAGGCATTCAATTTAGTTTGACTCGGTTCCACAGATAAGTATTGTTAAAATAGCAGATCTACAAGCTCACAACGCTTGTAGATCTGCTATTTTCAAAATCTTTGCCTCTTTCTTATAATATTTGGCTAATAGTTTGTTGATTACTTTTGATGCAGTAATGGTCTTTTTTAGATCAGCAGTTTTTCTGGATCAGGGCCCACTTGAAAATTGAAAGAGTTTGAAAACTTAAGACTTATTGGCTGCCATTTTATGTGGTCAGATGGGTGGGCTGCGTGCATGTGTAGAGCATTTTCTCCCCAATTTAGTCGTGATGCCTCTCTCTGTAGATATACACAGAGAGAGAGATACATGGTTTTGACATATTAGCTGTCCTTCTAGGTCATTTTATAACTGAGTGCTTAGTTTTTCGTTAGCTAGCTATGAAGTTGCAGTCATGCCATTCATATCGTTGCTGGAAGTGGGCCATTATGTTCAACCTCAATCTGGCTTTTCCAACCCTTCAGCCTTTTCAGTTACACAATAATTGACAATAGGCCTACGTATAATACCAGCCCATAAACAATGTGGCATTTCACAACTTGGCAATCATCAAAATGACTTCGCAATTATTCAGATCCAAGGATAATACGCACACGATGTGTAGTCGGCTAGAAAAGACTGTAAGAAGTAACCTTACTGTAAATACTGTACATATATATTATGTTACCTAATGCCATAACCTTTTTCGTTCATTAGTTTTTTTATATCTTTGGATAGCTCTTTTACTTTAATCCTTGTTAGCAATTGTTTGCATCCCTGATCTGCAGTTATTTGCTGAAGAATACGATGAGGACATAAATCCCAGCCCTCTGTTGTTAACATGCTTTTTTGGTGATTCACTTCTCGAGCCATCATTAATCACTACTGTCATACTCTCCCCTTTCCTAGCCAAACTGCTACGCTAAGGTCATCACCATAGAGTCCCAAAAGAAGATTGTGATCTACTCGAAGCAGGCCATTGCGGTCAACGAAGAGATAACCTACGACTACAAATTTCCCCTGGAGGACAACAAAATCCCCTGCCTGTGTGGAACCGAGAACTGCCGTGGGACGCTCAACTAAGCACTGCTCTACCCCCTCTGTTCTTCACATATCGATGGGATGCAGAGTTTCCAACCAGGCCCCTCCCACCTCAGAGTGTAACTCGAAAAGACGGCGGTCATTATCCCCCCATCCCGTTTTCTTCCTCCAGGTGGCCCCACAGCTGTCCTTATTGTATCCAGGAAACCTAGACGCACACACTTGCACTTTTCACGCACACTTTACATGTTCTTGGCAACTTCATGGGCCATTACTTGAGGGAGCTCTGGACCCTGGAGGGCCGGTCATTAGAGGGTTCTCTCAATCACCATTGAGCTGTTCTGTAGCAGTATTGTTGGATTGAATAGAATAGGATGTGCTGACCAGCAGTTCCAGGCAGTCAGGCATGAGAAGTCTGGGTTTGTTATTTTTGTTCATTGTCCTTTTGTTTTTTGTTCAAACAAGTCAACAACAAAGGAATCAATGGAACCAGTCAACACTGGTTCCGTTTGTTCGCCGCCACCTCGCATACCACTTTGCTGATGGCAACCCTCTGCTCACACAGATCCACACGCACAGGAACCGCAAATAAAGTTCAGGGTTTTTAATGGTGCCCGGTTCTGGGCACAGTTTTAGCGAAACAAACTTGATCGATTTAATTGGTCTTCATTTATGCAAGATGTCCAAGTATGAAGATTGGTTTTGGAGCTTTTATTTAATTTTTTTCATTTAATGGTATTATATATTAATATTGTTGTTAGTGTTGTTTAGTTACATTAGCTGTAAGTATCTTACAGTAAAATAAGTCCCTTAAAACTATAGTGTGTCCCTCTCTGCCGCCTCCACTGTGCGGGACTCAATACTTTTGCCACAACCCTAATGTTTGGATGAAACTGAAGACCTATTCATATTTGTTTTCAACCCTGTCAAGTTTTAGTCTGCAAGATTAGCACAATTAATCATCTGCCGTGTGTGTGTTTGTTTTTTTTCTTTTTACTTTTCCTCCAGTTTGATGCTCTTAAACCACATGGACCCTAGTGACCCTATCATCGCAGGTATATGTGAGGGAAAACTGTAGGACCAAGTTGTTTGAAATACTCCTGTCCCCCTCGTCTGTGTGCATGATTTACTGTTCCTTTCTGTATCTTTCTTTTAAACCAGCAAATTTTGGATAATTGCTTTGACAGTCAGGGAAAACATTTATCCATTTTAGGCGAAGATTTCAACCAAACTCCCTGCAGACCCCAGACTGCGGTCAGTGTTGTTTAACCTAGTCACTCAGTGTGATCTAAATGTTTTTAAAGCCACACGCATTGGATTATGCAATTTCAGGACAATTTATAGGTCTGGTTTGTTGCTGATCTTCTTAAACAAAACAAAAAAGTCTTCAGAAATGCTGTATTTCAAGTTTACCCATTTTCATGGGCAGTAATGAAAGCATCCCTCCCATCAGAATCGGTTTACTTCAGAGCAAATGTATTGCTTACAGTTTGGAATGTGAGCTCTGTGTGTGTGCCTGCTTTGCGTTCTAATCATTTTTCTGGTGAGCCTCAGACAGAAGTTGTGTCCCGACCTTGTTTTGTTGAGATACAGGCAGGGGGTGTGTCCTGACTTTGTGTTGTCATAGTTAATTTCTCAGCCCTCATGCATACCACCGTCCCCAAGTTTTATAATATCTTTTTTTTGTTTTGCTCCGAAATTTTAACTAACAGAACACTTATGATTTTGTACCCCCTTCCACCCACTTGAACAAGAAGCTGTGTAAGATATTTCTTGTTGTAATGAAAGCCTCTCTGTACAAACCCAGCCCTCTTTACTACAGGATAAAAGGAAGAAAAAAGTTCAAAGAAATAAATGTACATATTGTAGAGGTGTTTGTTTCTCGTAGAAACACACTGATTCTGAGCTGTAAATATGTTGTTCCTTTTCCTCTTTGCCCATGAGGAGGAAATATGTACATACCTTCCAGTCAGTTATTTTTTATTGTTTTCTTTTAATTTGATTATTATTTTAATATTATTTGCAATATTTCTCTTGTATTAATGCGTTGGACCCTTTATTAATGGTGCATTAAACTATTTTTTAAATAAACTGCAAGATTCCTTTGCTGATTTCATGCAATGATGGAGCAACATATGTACTAAATTACATGTAATGCTATGTAGAGTTTAGAGGAAACTGCTGTTCCTCTCCACTGTCAGGGTCATAATTAAGTCACGGAAATTGCACCTGCAGCTAAAGTGGTTTCCTGTGCAGACTAGGAAATGGAGAGAAGATGAAATATGAAGAAAGATAACCGGATTTAAGTAATCGAGGAATGAAAGCAATAGGTCAGGTACTGCACATGTGCGGTGACTGTGAGTGGGCTAGTCTAGCTCTTACTATAGCAGCCTATTAAAGATGTAGGTTGCATTGATTATAAATTGTCACTGTCAACCTTAATTTAGCTACTTGTGTTAAATTAGACTCTTAAACGAGTTGGCAACACCAAAATGTAATAAATAATTGACTAGAATTCAACATTCATTCATTCCAGACCATGATTGACTTGTCATCAAGGTTAATTGACCCTTGTACACAAATGCTTCCCAACATGGTCTGTTAAGCTTCACAGGAGTGAGTGTAAATAGGCTATTTCATGTTTGGTTATTATTAGTCCTAATACTTTAATGTTGAATTAGATTTAAATTCTTATGCTCAGCATAAGAATGGTAGGTCTGTCAGATGAGCGTCATGTGAACCATGGCTATGTCTCTGTGTGATGGTATGGTATCACTGTGGGAGGCTAGGAGCATTATTATAGATTAGTAAACCATCTCAACCTGTGGTGACTGAAGCGAGGTCAAGGCTATAGCGGCCAGTTTATTTATCTTCTTGTGCAATTGTGTGACTGACCTTGGAGGACTTTGGTTAACAAACCACATAGGATATATCTTTCGTCCCTAACCCTAACTTTAGAAAAATTGGTAAATGTTTGGAATTTTGTTTTGTACAACTTTACTGACACACCTAACACCAGGGGGCTTGCTGCGTGCAGTGGTTGAAAAAGTACTCAATTACTCAGACATGCAAAAGTGTCACTTTTCAGCTACAGTCACCTTTTTGAACCCAAATAGGGCAATTGTGACACCTGACCCGAAAGAAAACGACATGTTGTCACCTTTTTCACCTTTGGGCTGTTTGCATGCCTGCAATTGTTTTACTTAAGTAAAAGTGTCAATACTGCAATGTAATGGGCTACTCCGTTACAAGTAGAAGTCCAGAATTCTACATTTATTTGAGTAAAAGTACGAATCCAAAGGTATTGGCATCAAAATGTACTTACAAAGTACCAAAAGTAGAAAGTACTCAATATGCAGAATGTCCCATCTCACAAGTTTCCAAATGTATACAATGTTTAAAAATATTTTGAAATTAGCAGATCTACAAGCTCACAATGCATGGCATGGCAAGGCGTTGTGAGCTTGTAGATTGGCTATTTTCAAATGGCCGAAATGTATGGGCTGAAGTGGTTAATGTATGTTTTGTAATAATAATCTAAATCTACAAAGTAACTATAACTAAAGTTTTTAAATAATTGTAGTGGAGTAAAAAAGTACAATATTTGCCTTTGAGATGTGTAGTGGAGTAGAAGTAAAAGTACTGAAAATTGGAAATACTCCAGTTAATTAAGAGTACCTGAAAATTGTACATGTACAATACTTGAGTAAACGTACTGAGTTACTTTACACCACTGGCTGATGTGTTGTTGGCATGGATACTTATCCTTAGTACGTGCTATGGTGTCGGTCCTCCCACATGACTGCGCTCACTGCAGCTTCAGTGGTCGGTTGCGTTGTGTTCAATCCGAGTGCGACAGCGACAGAGAAGGAGCTGTATAACACACTGCCCTACAAAATGTCTGATAGCGAGACGGGTCTGGTCTATTTGGTGACGGGTGGCTGTGGGTTTCTGGGCAGACACCTGTTGCAGGTCCTGCTCGAGAAGGAGGACAAGCTGAGAGAAATTCGGCTCTTCGATAAACACGTAGATCCAACTTTACGTGAACATAACACAGGTAAAGGCAAGTCCTTCCTTATCATCGCGTTTTGTTTCTTATGTATGTTTGGTGCGAGTAGAATAACGCGTTATGTTATATATTCGTCCGTCGTATAGGCCAGTGGTTCCCAACCTTTTCAGACCGCGACCCCCCCAAAATAAGGATATTTGAACTGGGCACCCCCACCCTGACAACCACTTGGAATGTACAGTAGGAGTTGAGGCATTACATTTAGTTTGACTCGGTTCCACAGATAAATATTGTGAAAATAGCAGATCTACAAGATGCAAGGTGTTTTGAGCTTGTAGATCTGCTTCTTTTTTTTTTGCCTCTTTCTTATATTATTTGACAATTTGGCCAAGTTTTTATAGTATAGTTTGTTGATTACTTTTGATGCAGTAATGGTATTTTCCTTTTCTTTCTTTTTTAGGTATTAAAAAGGTCTTAAAAGTCCTTACATTGTCACTTCACTATCAATCAATCTGTCCCCCTATATGCTAAATAGCATATAGCCTAATAATAACTTAAAACTAGGTTATATACCGGTAATCAAATTGTGCATTATAGCTCAGCTCAATGCTGAAGATGTAAGAAAAGTTTTGTTAAAAGGTTAAAGCTCTATGTTCTCACAGTGATTTAGCCTATTACTATAGACTCTATAGTAATAGGCTAAATCACTATGAGTAACAGGTGTCTCTCCAGCTCACAGTCACAGAAAATGCATTTTTCATGGGTCACAAATTCCATCCAATCATGTTCATTTCTTTGTTTCATCACTTCCAATTTCACTTGTTTATCATGTTTACCCTGTATGAGTTCTCTCTCCTGATTGGATACAAATGAGTATCCCGACTAGAAAATGTATTATTAACTAAAGAGCTGGAGAGATGGGGAGACCCCTGTTACTGAACAAACACTCTATAGCAGTGGGAACCACTGCTCTATTCTATAGCAACGATTAGTATAAAAATATAGAAGGAAGAAATGACTTACACCCCCTTTAAGGAAGGCTGTTGTTGTTATATTGACTTTACCCTTATTTATATCAGATATTGTGTTAGTTATGTTAGTTATGCTCAGGATCTATCTCAAATTCAATAGAGACTGTTGCTTGTTAATGTTCAGGAATCATGTTCATCTTGTGTCAATATTGCAAGGCTGCAGGCTATCTCTACTACACTACATCAAAGAAATGACAACGTTCTTGCTCTTTCTGTAGAAAAGGCGGACAGAATTCTTGACATACCATCAGTTTTCCTTTTTTTAATCCTTGTTCCCAAACTGAAATTAAATTAAAGCCTCACTCCCTATTTCCTCTTGATGAGACCTGCTATCAGTTAGTGGTTTGTTGGTTTCAGCAACTGGCTGTTTTAACCCCCAGCAGTAATGTGCTTTGCCAAGCTGAATGAGGTCTCTACGGTGCAGTGGAAAATGCTTTGTCCAGCCATTCATAATTAATTCCCTGCACAGAGCCTGGTTGTTGCTGGGGCCTAATACTGGGGGACCATAGCAAACAGAGTTGCTGTAATCATAGACCTCAACAAGCCTCTGGCAATGAACAAGAAAACTGAGAAGTGCACATAGTCTGTGCAAACTTTGTGTTTTCACAAACTGGAGCTATAAAAGTGCTCCTCGGAGCACAGGTCTCCGCCAGGCCGGGTTGCCTACCTAGGGCCCGCAAACTTTGGTCAACTTTGGCCACTTGGAATGGGTTCTGAAATTTTTAACTCATACATCTTGATCACATGACTCCAGAGATAATGTGTACCGATTTGTGTGAGTTTTGGACATAATCTGTAGGAGTAGTAGCAAAAAGTGTGTTTAGAAGAAAACGCACTATAGCAACAAAAAAAAATCTGGCACAAACATGGCCTATAAATTGCGTCATGATCCAAGGAATCCAGGGAAAACAAGATTTTGCTTGGTAGGAGGACAAAATTGGTAGGAGTAGTAGCAAAAACTGTTTTACTATGAAAACGCAACATGGTGGAAAACTTGATCAGGTGGAAATGGGCATGGCTTATTTGGGGAGTTCCGTAATGATCCAAGGAATCCATGGGAATAGGAATTTTGATTGTCGGTTAACCTATGGTTTAATAGTTACAGGCCAAAACGTGAGGTGGCGCTATATGTAGGGTGGCATGTCTTCCTTGGCCTAGTGGGAATGTGCGTGCAAAGTTTCACGGCAATTGGATGTTCATGATGTGAGGCATTTTGTTGAAAATGTGCCACTCCTGCAAACTTTGGAAGCCAATCTTAGCCAATCAGGATGGAATATGGAAAATCGGACAGATCTGTCTTGATCACATGATTATAGATAATATGTACCAATTTGCGTGATGTTTGGACAAAATGCATAGGAGTAATATCCAAAAATGTAGCTAAAATCCTGGTGGCGCTACAACAGGCCGATGGGAAACATTTGGGACAGAGGTTCTGCTCTGGCCTTCAGGAAGTGTGTGTGCACAGATGCGCGCCGATTGGTCCGACGGTGCCGGAGAAGCTCTGCTCACACTCAGGCGGACGGACACACGCACGCACGCACACAAGGACGGACGGATAGGGGCGAAAACCGGCCCTATTCTGGGCGGCGCCTTACCCATTATCCCTAAACTTCTTTGCTATTTTTTACTATTTTGAAAAACATTTTCAAACAGTTCAAAAGGCCAATCTACAAGCTCACAACGTGTCGATTTAGATCGGCTAGTTGAACTATTTGAAATTGTTTTTCAAAATAGGAAAAAATGGCAAAGAAGTTTAGGGATAATGGGTAAGGCGGCGCCCAGAATAGGGCCTAGCCACACCTTCGGCCTGGCAGAGACAATAAAGAGCCACACCAGACTGCCACATTTAATTACAGATTTTAGGAGGTGAATGAGTAAGGAGCAGTGATGGCAGTTCACCGGATTGCAGCTGGCTTATTACAGGCCTTAATGGAAGAACTGTTTCCATTTAGCCACTGTAAATTAATCACTGTAGTCACCAGGTCTTGGGTTCAAGAGTCCTCATTATTTCTATGGTAACCGGTAACCGCAGGACGTTCTGTCCTTCGGAGGGTAGATAATTTTCAAGGCCATTAGATAAGGAACAAATTACATCTCACAGTATAAGATGGATGCCCACGTTTCATAGTACCCGTTGTTGGAGTACTTTTGTGCTGTACCTGTTATCACAGTATTACATGGAGGCCAGTCTATGACGTCAGTATGTATGACACACCAACTTGGGAGACTTCAGGGATCACACACACAGACTCAGATTCATTTCAAGACAGCTCACCTCCTACAGAGTCACAGTGTTAAAACAGATCAACAATTGTTCACCAAAGGTTGGCAAATTTAGAAGCCTTTGAGCAATTTGGGGTTGAGCGTCTTCCTTAGCCTACTGGCAGCCTGCACAAAGGTCCAACGGTTTCTGGAATTACTGTAGCTCTGGACTCTCACACACTAAACAAAACACATACACGGACAGGGGAAAAAACATAATCTCTGTCCATGGCCTTCAGCCTCTCTGTCATTCAAAGTGCTTTACACAAAAATGAGCAACATTAAGATAAAGTGCAAAAGAAACACATTATAAGAGGACATTTGAATTCAGTTAAAGAATAGTTATTTAAGAGTTAAGAGAATCGAAAATGAGAATAAGCTCATAAAATGAGAATACAGTGCAGTGCAAGAATCAAAGCCTCAAAGAACCCCCAAATCTCCAGTTGTTTGGTTCCTGTGAAAACAATCCTTAATCTCAGGGGCGTAGCCACGGGTGGGCATAGGTAGGCCTGGGCCCACCCACCTGGCTGTTGTGCCCACCCAAAAAAAAAAAAAAACTTTTCTTTTAAAAAAATATATATATATTCACCCTAATATATTCACCCAATCCGCACAAAACCGCCCCAAAAACTCCCAAATCCGCCCAAAAAAATCGCGCGCCCGCGCGGCGCGCTGCGAGCACGTGCGTGAGTGCCCACCCACAAATGCCCAGGCCCAGCTGCTGCCAGCGTTCTGGCTACGCCCCTGATCCTTATCTGCCATCTTGTTCCCAGCAGTTAAGAATAAAGAGTTCTTTATCTACATCCCCATTCCCATTCCTCCCTCTTAGATCATGTAAAGGTGGTGGTGACCGAGGGGGACATTACAGACTATTCCAGTGTGTTGGAAGTCTCCAGAGGGGTTGACGTGTTCATCCACACAGCCAGCCTGGTGGACGTCTGGCACAGAGTCCCAGAGCATGTCATCAACGCTGTGAATGTTCAAGGTGAGACATCAGTGAAGTGAATGCAGTAAAGCACATTTTCACAGGAATCGGAAAGGGACAAAGGGAGGGGTTAGGGTTTGTCGTCAGAGATGCCGACACGGAGAGAGGGACCACTGATGGGTGTTTGTGTTCCATTATTTTGGGATGATGTACAGCCGGGAAAGCCATAAGAACAACAGGATGTACTGTTCCCCAGATCCCTACCTCCCTGTGAGTAAAACTGTGGGCAAACCACAAATTTCCTGTGGATATGCCACCTCTCCCTTCCTTTTCCTAGAATATTGCAGAACCATTATGTTCTTTATGTTAAGTGTTGAATGACGTGGCTATTTTCATTATGTGAGAGACTGAATATTTGTGTGCTTATGTTATGTGTAATGTGTTACTAATCAAATACCATACTGACTTGCAAACCCTAATTTGTTTTTGGTGAGGTGAATCTCGTGATTTGTTAGTCAGTTAACATCATTATCTTGTTTTTGTTGTTGTGTTGGCTGTTGCGACCTAAACAAACAATAGGTCTGATTGCTACTACATTGTCTGTGGATCATTATTGACCAGGCTTATCAAACTGACTTCCTTATTTCGTTTTGAAACTATTGAACGGTGAACTTAAAAAGGGAATGGCTCAGCATGTCAACAGACCCAAGTCAACAACCACTGGGCAGTCATCACAAAACATGCGGTATAGCCTAACACAGGGCTACTCAACTTAAGATGGCTCAGGGGCCACTCAGCAAAATACCAAAAGTCCAAGGGGCCGCCATAAAAATGACGGTCCTATTTTGGATTTTTCGATTTTGTAACACACAAGAAAATGTACATTTTGACATCATATTCTTTTCACTGTACCAGTTTATTTTGTGTTGTGTGTATGTCCAGTGGCAGACACCTATCCTGGGCGCGCGGCAAAGCCGCGCGGCCGGAAAAATTTGGGGGTCAAACCCCCCCAAAAACCCGAAATGCATAGAAAACTATGCATTACCTGTAACAATTGACGCACCTGTATGTATGTCTGTCTGTTTGTTTTTGAAAAATGTTTTATCAACCCATATATTTGAACGGAAATGTATATCTTTATCCTGTGCTTTTTTTTTTTTTGACCATGAGGGGGCCGCCAAGACGCTGCGATCGGGCCGCATGCGGCCCGCGGGCCGCGGGTTGAGTAGCGCTGAACATATAATACCTGAAACACACCCTGAAAGTTTCATTTAAATCATCAAGCAGGGGGCATTACACTTGGAAACAATTGCTGTGGCATAACACATAAAAGTGTGCTCCTCAGAGCACAGGTCTCCGCCAGGCCAGGTTGCCTACCACAAACTTAGGAAGGCAGTCTTAGCCAATTGGAATGGGAATTGAAAAATCTGACTCATATATCTTGATCACATTACGCCAGAGATAATGTGTACCTGTAACAAATTTGACCTTAAATGAATCTGTCAAAGGTCTAGACATCTCACAGCTTTCAACTTCTAACAGTTAGTTTGCCTTGGCATTGGTGTTTGTAGCTACTTTGTATATTTCCTTTTTTGTTATTCAAAATGTATTCCTTCAAAAAGTGTCTTTCTACTTGAATGAAATATATTACATTGGATAGATGTCCTAGCAAAAAACACAAACAAAAAAACTAATATCTACCATGGTGTATTTGGGGAGGAAATAATACCTACAATATACGTGATACTGGACCAGTCATTCCCAGCACAATCCCAGGGTATTTACTTGTCTTTATTCTCTGCCAACTTGGGACAGATGTTCTTTATGAAGTCCTTGCTTTGAACTCTGTTTCCCGCTGCTCTGTATTTATTCATTCACTCCTTTGAGCTTTTTGAGTCTATCACCTGTTTGAGAGTCAGCCCTTTGGTGTGGTCACATTGAGGGGAAACTTCACCACCAGAAGAAGGAATGTGTAATCTATCTGATCCCATTGTCATGTATCTCTGAAACGGTGCTTTCCATCCTATTAGGAACAGAGAATGTCATCAATGCCTGTGTGGAAAATGGAATTCAGTATCTTGTCTACACCAGCAGTATGGAGGTGGTTGGACCCAATGTCAAAGGAGACTCATTTGTCAGGTAAACCTCTGAATACAATGCATTTTGGACAAATGTTATTCTGTTATACAAGCCTGAATTTGAATGACTATTTATCTGCCCTTTTTGCAGAGGCTTTTGGACTGTACATTACATTCCTGTGATTTGTATTAACTATTTTATATCTATCTCTTGAGTTTACCATACATGGAAAATGGAATGCAATCTAGAGGAAAGATATGACAGGGTGCAGACAGGGGGAGACAGAACAGGGACTGGAATGAACGATATAGACCCCTTATCAGAGCACATCGCACTGACACCCCAATCCTTGTGATTGGCTAAGACCAGTGGTGCTCAACCTTTTCTGGATCAGGGCCGACTTGGAAATCTTAAAAGTGTTCATTTTCAGAGCATCTTTATTTAAATGATCAATCAATCGATTGTGTTCCGGCTTGGATCAGTGGAACGTCTAACGTAGAATACTTCAAGTTCCTATTTATCGGTATCACGATAAACTCATTTTTAAAGGTATTAAAGAAAAAATACCATGTCATGCTTTTTTTTTACATTAATGTTATCAATAAAATCTTAGAGTTTTGCCAATAATTTTGGGTCCCAATTGCAATATCCTCACAGCCCATCAGTGGGCCCCGGCCCACAGGTTGGGAATTGCTGGCTTAGACGCTCAGAGTTAGCCTGGTAAACCCTCCCTCCGGAAATCTCATTTCCATTTGATTGAAATAGCACTGGTCGACACCAGCTGCTCGGCGCAGGCGTTCAGTGAACTGAAATGAACACGCCTCAAAATAACTGGTTTGGGAATCGCTTACATGCAACCTGTGTGCATGCAATGCAATGTTTGTTGTATAGCAACAATTTATGTTAAGTCCATCAGTCTGTTTGGCTTAAGGCAGAACTCCCTGTACCAACAATGAGTAGATCATTGCTTTAAAAATAGCTATGATGTTCTGCACCAGATTAATCAGTGTGTCTGCCTTGTTGTCTAAACATTTGGGCAGACATGCTTCAAAGACGAGGTTCATTCTTGCACTGTGACTAATGCTTAATTTATACATATGTTGGATTTCCCCTCCGAAAATAGCAGATCTACAAGCTCACAGCGTGACAAAACATGTCAATCACAGGACTGCAACAAGTGTCCCCAAAAGCCCCAGCAGCAGGCCATATCACTCATGATGGTCTGTTTTTGTCCCACTGTCCTCCCAACATAGAACAAGGACATCAACAGAAACAAAAACCATGCGTCTTCGCACATGCAGGACATCATAATATTAATAAAAATTGCTATGACGCAATGTGGTCACCACAATAATGAAGAATGAAGAAGCTAAACTCTGGTGGCAGAACTATTTACCGAAACCAGTTTATCATTTAGGCACCTTGGTTTATTTCTATCACAGATAAAGATGCATTGTTCCCACATGAAAAGAAGCTAAGAAAATATTATCAGCTGTCTAAACTGTCCAGCTGCCAGGTGCTGGAAACATTAGTATTTAAACCAGATGTTTATGTCCAGCTGTTATTGACAATATTGACTCCCTCCCCCATCCACACCAGCTATGTTAAGCCTGATTTATACTTACGACGTGTCATATGCCGAAAATAGCAGATCTACAAGCTCACAGCACGTCTCATCCGAGACGTGTTTTCAGAGTGCAACTCTGTCATATGTAGAAATTAGGCATTAGTCACAGTGCAAGAATCAGAATCAGAATCAGGTTTATTTGTCATTGTTCACAGATACAAATACAAGTTACAATGAAATGTCACAAGTACAATTACACAGTTACAATGAAATTGTGTTCGTAGGAACAGGATGAGCTCAGTTTCAAAGCAGGCGATGAGCTCACCAAGATAGATAGATAGGTAATGAACCTTTGTCTTTGCAGCATGTCTGGCTCTGCCCAAATGAAAGTCTATATAAATGTGCGCTTGAATCTTAGGTTAGGTAGTAGGTAGTACTGTATGGTATTAGTCACGCTCTCGCATAGCCAGATGATCGGAGATCTTCGTCTACCAAAACATCTAAATTCAATGTAGGGGCTAGAACAGCAGTGAGCCCCTAACAAACCTACACCTACTGCTTTGAAAACCAATCCTGATACCATCCCAATATGAAGGACCGACCTTAAAGTCTTTGAGTTGGTTCTGCAATGGAGTTTGTTTTTAAATTTCCAAATAGTTTCCATCCAGTTCTAGCCCCTACATTTCATTTAGATGTTCCAATACATTTGGGTAGGCAGAGATCTCTGATCATCTGGCTATAGGAGAATAGGTAGGTATGACCGGTTATTGGTCCATATGTAGTGGAGATGATTCTTAAAAGCTCCGCCTCCTATCATTGTAGTTTTCAGGAAAGGGAAGAAGAGAGATAGAAAGAACAAAAGCAAAACAGGTCAGATTTGCATGATATGAGTGGAGTAAGATATGCATACATGTTTACTTATAATAGCAGCATAGTAACAGATATATATACATGATGTGCGGTAATAGAATAGTAACAGATATAGAACATAAATAGACCTTTGTGCATACAGTCTCACGTTCATGTGAGACACCATCAGCAGGTAGCTGATACAAATATATATACTAATGAATGAAAATAAATTCATTATATGTAAAAGATTCTCCAAGGTGATGTATTGTATTGCCTTGTTTTCTCTTCTCTTCTTTTCTCTGTCTTCCCCATCTGCTTGAAATTCCATCTGTCATTCGTGATCTGGCCTGATCCAGAAACATTCCGATCATGAATGTGGCAGAGCCAAGTAAACATTTCAACACTGTTTTTCTCTCTCCTCGCCCACTCTTGGTAACCGCTGTCTTTTTTTAACAGGGGCAATGAGGACACGCCATACAATGTATATCACACAATGCCCTATCCCAAGAGCAAGGCAAAGGCTGAGAAGATTGTGCTCGAAGCTAATGGCACCAAGGTATTACAACACGCTTATTTTGACAAAGGCACAATTAGTATAATGTACTGTAATACTTTTTCATTTATTTTCATCATCTAGTTTTGGTCAACTTACATTTTATAGGTCTAGATTTGAAAGAAGACTAGACTAGACTATTACCAGTCTAACAATTCTTTCAAGTCCAAATTCTTCCAAGTTAATTTTAAGCTTCACAATACACTACACAGGGTTAAGAAACAGGGAGGCCTGAAATGATTAGTGTATATGATGCAAACAATAGTCATTATTGACTGGTTAAACTGAGAGACACAATACAACAAGGAAATGTTTGCACATCCAGATTTTTTACAGAATGTTCTTCCAGTTTTGTGTGGTAGAATTATTTTGCAACTTCGCTACAGTCACAACTAGAAACGGATGCTCTATGGAGCGCATATCTCTACCAGGCCAGGTGGCCTACTCAGGGCTGTGTAAGTCGTAGGTTGCAGCCATCAGGATCTGAGGAAGCTACAGGCGGAAATAGCCTGTAGCCTGTAACCGTATGTCGTTTCTACGACATACGGTTTTGTTGTCCTCTACAGAGGCCCATCAACATGTGATTCCAATTTGGGGTTGATTGGTGTCATAGGAAGGAGTTTTTGTTGTACCTACTGTACTGGCAGCATACACAAAAGGTTTGGCCGTTATTGGTTCAGAAGTTTTTGATATTAGCTCCTGTCAGACAAACAGACACACACACAGGGGCGAAAACATTATCTCAGTCGCTGGCCTTCGGCCAGGCAGAGATAAAAATAAATACCGTAACTGTTTGATCACTCCCTTCCCTTGTGGCCTGGGCGTGGTACTGTGGTTCTATTCTTCCAGCATAATACAAGTTATAGACTTTAAGCATTTTGTTTAGATTTCTAGTGGTGGGGCTCTAAGAATGGCGTTGTAGGGTTGGTCTGTCCACCACTTTGGTGCCAAACAACTTATTTAGAAAAGGACTGTCTGGATCGTCATAAGTTTGCTTTGCACATTCATGAACCCCAAAGGATGCACCCAATGGTCTTTGCTCAAGCACCACCCTTAGACCAAAATGTACAATTGCATACGCAATATCTCAAAATCAGGTACATTACCATTAAACGTAATGCACTTGAACAGACACTACTGATATTGGTGACCCATGGCCTTTCCTCCTTGTGCCAAAATGTCCAGTTAGAGCTGAGGAGGAGCATGGCCATTGGCCTATAGGGACCGCTAGCATGACTTTTAGACTTGTAGTGTCCACCCATTAGGGCACTTGGGGGCCACAGGTGTAAGGTTTCTGCCCACCACTGCGGAGACTATACTAGGAGTTTGAATCCTCTGCGGTGCATCTGGTTTGGCCAGGCGTCCATACTAACACAACTGGCTGTGTTCATGGGAGGGAAGCCAGGTGGGGAGGGTAATCTCCGTGCTTGATTGGGTGGGGAGGGCAATCTCCGTACTTGTGCAAGCACTGTCACTCACCACTGTCGCGATCATAGATATTTATCTATGGTCGCGATCATAGATATATATCTATGGTCGCGATCACCGATGTAATGACTGTATACATCCATACCCATGGCAAGCCCTTCATCTCCCATCACTTTCTCGCATCGCAACTTTTCATAAGACATGTCCAGTCGTCGGCAGGGTTAAGAACTTGCAAAGCACGTGTAGTAGGCAGCTAATTTGTGCCTAATGGAAAATTACGTAATATTAAAGTACTACAAACGCACGCACAGCGAGATTTCGTGCTTTTTAAAAGCTATAATAGGCCTATAGATGTATAGATGTCATTAATTTATTTCCTGCATTATTTCACACACGGTTTATCCAATATTAATTAATAATTATATTTGATTGACCTAAATCCACCCAAACTGCGGTTATCCACGGCAACCGCGGCTAAAACCCGTGATCCGCGCATCTCTAGTCCAACACAGCTACGTACACAGCGTGGGGTGCTGAGCGTGAAAATGACAAATGTGTTATGCTATGACACGTGCACTGTTTTGTGCCGTTTGTAAGTCAGGGCCCTTGGTCTTGTTTCTTTCCTGATCCACTTCACTACCATCTGTTTCCTAACACCCCCATCTTTCCTGTGTCTGTCCAGGTGAATGGAGGGGCATGCTTGCATACATGCTCCCTCAGGCCTACAGGGATATATGGTGAGCAGCACCAGTTAATGAAGGACTTCTATCAGAATGGTGTACGAACAGGAGGCTGGCTCTTTCAGGGTGTCCCACCAGAAACTGAACACGGCCGGGTCTATGCAGGTGAGCCTGAAAACTTTTGACTTTTGAAAACTTTTGGAGAACAGATCAGGCTTACGGTAGTTTAGCCAGGTGACGCCTACTCTGTCTGCATTTGCCGGTACTTATCGAAACAGGAAATCCTAGTTACCCACTTTACATGCATACGCATCTAACAAGCTAAGTATGGTGAGGAACAAATGCAGATGTAGAGACTTAACATTACGACACTTCCACTGAGGAAGTAAAAAGAAGTTCTGCTGGCTAGGAGTCTGAGTGGTTGGTGATGCTGTCATGCAAGTGAAGAAAGAATGTTGTCAGTTTGATATGATGTTGATTCGTTGATTTTTATTTTTTAAAGGCAATGTGGCCTGGATGCACCTGCTGGCAGCTCGTGCCCTGAGAGATCACCCTGACACAGTGGGAGGCGAGCCATATTTCTGCTATGATGACTCACCCTATAAGAGTTATGAGGACTTCAACATGCAGTTCCTATCGGCATTCGGCTTCCGTGAGGTCCGTGTACCCCTCATAGTGCTGTGGTTCCTGGCATGTTTCAATGACATCATGCGCTGGATACTGAAGCCTGTGTTCAACTATACACCACTGCTTAACCGCTACACTTTGGCTGTAGCCTGTACTTCGTTCACTGTGTACACAGACAAAGCCCTGCGTCACTTCCAGTATCGCCCTCTCTATGATTGGGATCAGTGTCGAATGCGCACACAAAAATGGGTTGACACATTCCCTCTAGAGTCCAAGAAAGATGCCTAATTTGGGTTCAGATATTGCGCACATTTCCCCCCACTGACTTGGGACTGACTTCAAGATAGATGACTGTGTGAGGGGTTTATACCTAACCACTTAAACCCTATATACTTAGGCCATCTACAAGCTCACAATGTGGCACAAATGTTTAATTTTTTTACAGAATGTTCTTCCAGTTTTGTTTAATGTTCATCTATTCCAACATGCCCAGAATATGGACTCTAGGGATCATGTGGTTGAACATAATTGTTATTGGCTGTTATATGAAGAGTTTTTGGTATGCTTCGTAACATTTATTTCCTTCAACATTCTCTTCCATAACCCTGGGTGAAGCATAGAGCATTGATTAGGGCTTTAGGACACACATACAATGCTTGCAATGCAATATCTGTCTTACAATTGAACCATGTCTATGTCAACCCCTCCACAATGAAAGCAACTGGGAGAAATTGAGAAACGAATGCTGAATGGTATTTTAATTCTACACAAAAACATATCCAAAATATATGAGTTATTAAAGCTCATTTGCAAATGCTGCTATTTTCAGTTAAATGATTCTACTGTGTATGGTACACTGTACAATTTATCTCTCAGAGAGTACACTCTCTTTGATAATGTAAAAATAGACAGGTAAGGATCTTATTTTACACTTTCACAAATAAATTAACACTCTGGATTTTGCTGTGAAATAATAAGATTCTCTCATCTTCATATTTCTGTACTGATTGACAATGCAAATTGTCATTTTTTTTTAAAGAATCTGATTCATGTGATCAGTATTAGTTTTGTTTTTTGCTCATATACTACTACGAACGGCCTATATAAGACAGTATTTATGTGAAAAACATACAGTACATTTAGTACAATTAATACCTTTATATCTATGACAATTGTTATATTTACATGAATTCTACTAAAACATAATTATATGGATTTCTAGCCTTTATTTTCTGGAGATCATTGACATCATATGGTTTATCAGAATTTACTGAAATATTAATTATACATTTCTTATCTACTTATGTATGCAAATATGTGTCATATTTATATTTATTTAATTTTAAATAAACATTTTAATTATATGATCTGTATGCTGTCCTTTTAATATGTAGGTAATCCGCACATGTAAGCGATTAGATTAACTCTAGAGCAGGTTAAAAAATAAAATGCTTTTGGTTCCATAATCGTAGCAAGAGCACTGCTTTTGTTTTTGATAAGTAATATAGTCTGTATGTTCCTGTGACCTGAACAGTGATGTGAAATTAGTTTTAGTAAAAGAACTTCCATGCATTTGGTTCCAACATATTTCTGCTGAAGTGAGAGATATTTTCCACCCTTGGGTTGCCATAGAGATTCTGAAGGTGTTTGCACAGCACATAGCCTGGAATCCCTTTCTTACTGTGGAAAACTCTTGTCACAGATAGTATTATGAGAGAATATGGGAGTTCCCTCATAAAAGGGTTATGTTTTGTTTGGGTATCCCTGTGGTATGTAGGCGTTTTCCATAGCAATGCTCACAAATATTGACCTTGAAAAGAGCAATGACTCATGTGTTGGGAGCAGGGGTTGTTAGTTTCAATTTTCAACACATACAAATACATATCAAAATATTTCTTTTTTTTTGTAGTAGTAACAAATCTTTTTTTTCACACGAATTTGTAACCCATATTTTCACCCAGTGCCAATGCCTAAGCTTGTAATCCTGGGCGTTACTCTCCCTCTGCCAGCCTGGGGAGAGTCCCGAACTGAGCTCATGCTTCCTTCAATATATGAGGAGTGAGCAGGCCGCTTCTTATCACCTGACGGGGGAGTTTCCCCGGTAGGACGTAGCACGTGGAAGGAACACGTTATTCCAACCTTTCCCCTCCATCAGGCGCCCCGGCTGACCAGGGGGAGGCAGTATAGAGACCAGGATTACTGCATGTTTTTTGTCAGGGTACCTACCCTAGGGGACACGGGGAGAACATGCAAATTCCACACAGAAAGGCCCTTTCGCCAACCCCACCTAGGGTATGGGCACTGATGACGTGGAGGAGAGAACGCGTACGCCCACAGCGTCCCCGGCGGGAATCGAACCCAGGACCTTCTAGCTGTGAGGCGACGGTGTGTAGTAACAAATCATGTGGAAGATTATGTGCCAAATATGGGTGTGGCAATTTCAAATAGCAAGTAGATGAGCCACTGACTGTACTGTTAGGGTGTACACTGGTTTGACAGCTTTGTGTGTGTGCGTGTGCGTGTGCGTGTGCGTGTGCGTGTGTGTGCATGTGAAAAATAACAATCTGTCAGCCTGAGAAAGAGGCCGAAATTCTCAATGTGTTCTAGAGATGGGTGGCATAGCTGAAGGGTTAGAGAGTCCGCCTGGTGTGCAGGAGTCCCCATTTGTCCGGGGTTTGACTCCAGGCCTTGCCAGCAATGTTTTGAATATGATACCTATCCCCTAACTGCTCCTGGCCCTTGTGGGCAGGGATCCGCTGGGTTGAGCTGAAACCAAATTTCCCCCACGGGAGGAAGTAGGTCAATATTACTGTATGCATCGCCTTCCCTGATTGGCCAACCCGCTTTGCGGATTGGCGAAGCGTCATCGCCGCTAAGCCAGTATAGGTTCCTGATTGGCTAACCCGACCCGTCAGCTTAACTGATTGGCCTAGGTTCGCATAACATTTGTTATAGGACACTCCAAAGTAATTGGGAGTGTGGAAGAGATGTGAAGAGGAGAGGTCTGGCAGGGTGGAAGGGACGGAGGAATGTGTCAGGAGTTATTTGTGACAGAAGCGTACCGCAAGAGTGAGGGGGAGGATGTCTAAGACGGTAGTGAGACCAGTGGCACTGACGAAAATACAGGAGGCGGAGCTGCAGGTGGCAGATGTCCAGGTTAGAAGATGTGGGGATAAAGCAAGAGACAAAGCATGACTATAGCATAAAGCAAGAGACAAGCATGTCAAGATGGTTTGGACATGTGAAAAGGCGGGATGAGGGGTACATTGGGAGAAGGATGCTTAAGATGGAACTGCCAGGTAAGAGGAGAAGAGGAAGGCCAGAGAGGAGGTTTATGGATGCAGAGAGAGACGTCATGCAGGTGGCAGGAGTTACAGAGGAGGACACAGAAAACAACTAGATGGAAACAGATGATCCGCTGTGGCCACCCCGGAGGGAGTTAGCCGAAAGAAGAAGAAGCAGTATAACTGGAACGACTTGCATCGTTCCCAACATGCTCTCAAATAGGCCGGTGTCCTACATTCTTTAAGAAGATTTAGCCTATATATCTGCATGCTGAAGAGAACTTGGGATACATGGCAACCTTTGGGTTGCCATAGAGATTCTGAATGTGTTCGTGCACAGTTCATAGCCTGGAATCCCTGGCCCATCTTACTGTGGAAATCTTTGCTCATTTGGGGATAGTAATTATGAGAGAAAAGGGGAGTTCCCTCACAATAGATCTTATGTGGTTGACATTGTTTTGCTTGAGTATCCTTGTGTAATTTACCCTTGAAATTGAGCAACACCTACAAATCAAAATGTCAATGATATTTATATTTTCTACTTTTCAAGTACTGGCAAATACATTTGACTGTTTTGTCTTATAACAAATCATAATGTTCAGAAATATGATGTCAGATATGGGTGTGGTAACTAGTTAGCCATTGGCTGTCAATTCTCTCTCTCTGAGTGTGGCCTCTGTGTATGTGTTTGTGTGTGCGTGTCACCAACACAATTAACTGTACTTAAATCTTCGAGGGAAACTAAACGTGATGCTGCCATCTACTGGCATGATAAAACGTAGCCACTCATAAAAGTGGCACTCTGCAGCTCTACAGTCTTAGCCTGGCGTAGACAGACTACCGTATATCAAATCATCGCAGAGTGCAATTTTTTTTTGCACTCGCAGATTCGTCTGGTCCCAGGCTACTACAGTCTATGGTCTGCAGCTTCCCCCTACCCATGTTTTGCCCAGCCACTTTGAAAATAGATACATTATAATAAATGCATGGCTGTGTGGTAAAGTGAAAGATGTTTTTCCCAAAGGAATTATGCATTTTTTCGTTAAAGGCACAATATGGTTTTGTTGTGCACAAACACCCTGAAATAGTTTCATGTGTAGTAGATGGAAAATATGGAACTTTACACATCATAAATCAAAATATGTCTATAGTAGGCCTACTACAGTTTTAAAAACAATTCGTTGTCGATTCAATTTGATACTTTTTTTGTTTTTACATGCAAATAAAGTTTGTTAAAAACAATAACATGTATCATTTTACATTACATTAAAAAGAAGGAGTAGGAAGATGTATAAACTTCACTCTACCCTTTCTCAACTAGTAAATATCCTACAAACATATACCATTATATCTATAATAACTACTATTCATTATTTATTTTGGGGGGTGGTCAGCCCATTTGCTTACATTGTTTGACATAGATTAGTAAAGTAAAGGGAGTCTCCAGGTCACGCACTGCACGGTGCTGCATGTGCGTGTCCGTGTCCGATGACACTGACACACGGACGCGCACGTAGTAGCTGTCAATACTTACAATAGGAAATGCAGGCGGCTAGTGTTGGATGGATGTGCCCGACGTGCCGCCGCTAGGCAACACCAACGAGGATCATTTGAACAGACAAAGTCCAGCTTATTGCTTCAACGATGACAAATATCACCAAGGACTTTTGTTGGATTCAAGGGGGAACGTTTATTGAACCCCTGTGTGTCTGAGGGTAAAGCAGACATTAAGCTAGGTAGCTAGGCTAACAATAACAGAACACTAATAGGTTAACTTTAGCGTGTGCGGCTAAAACACGCTAACCTAGCTAGCGGGCAAAGCCTGTCACTTTAGCGGCCGCGTCTTTGTAACTTCATCGCCCCTCGGCTCGTCTGTTCCTGCCCGAATCCTCTTGTGTTTTCGTGTTTTCATCTTAACCGAGGAGTTCCCCGGAGCCCGGAGCTGTGGGGGGGCTGGCGACAGAGACCCCCTGGCCGTCCAGGCGGACCGTGGGTGAGTGGACTCGGTCAGCCGAGGTGAAGCGGTGCTTGGGAGGGAGGCAGCGGGTGGGCAAGGCCGTGGTGCTGTCGGCTCGGCCAGGGCCTGTGCTGGCCGCTAGGACGAATATACCAAGGATTCGTCAATTATGTCACATATAAAAGCGTGCCATGTCTTGCGGAAGTGCTCACATTTTTTTTTACTCAAGTAAAGGTATCTAGACTACAATGCAGAAATACTCTGTTACAAGTACAAGTCTGGTATTCAGAATTGACTTGAGTAAAGTACAAAAGTATTGGCATCAAAATGTACTTAAAGTACCAGAAGTAAAATGACTCATTATGCAGAAATCTTCCATTTAATGTTAGAATGTGTAAAATCATTTGAAAATAGCATGTGATGCGTTGGGAGCTTGTCGATGTCTATTTTCAAATAGCCAAATATATAGGGCTGAAGTGGTTAATGTATGTTTTGTAATAATATTTAAAAAATCTACAAAGTAATAAGTAACTAAAGTTGTCCAATAATTGTAGTGGAGTAAAAGTATTAAATTTGGCTTTGAGATAAAATGGAGTAGAAACAAAAGTATTGGCAATTGGAAATACTCCAGTGAACTATAAAATACCTCAATTGTACTTAAGTACAGTACTTGAGTATATGTACTTAGTTACTTTCCACCACTGCTCATGGCCCTGATCCGCAGAACAGTGCATTTGCCACTGCATGGCTAATATTTCAACTGAGAAGTTAAGACACTAAATTTTAATTAAACAAGAGGCTCCTGCTGAAAAGGTTGAACCTCTAGGCTACAGCTACATACTTCCGATTGTTTGTGACGTAACTGGCTCCTCCTTGGTGTTTTCGTCCGAGTCTCACCGGAGGGTGTTAGCCATCATTAGCTGTAAACTCTTTTATGTTCTGAACCGGGAAGTTGTGCTGCTTTGGGTCAGGCCTCTTGCGACTACAAAGTGGTTGAGTTATTTTAGTTACTAGATACGAACGTTAGCCGAAACACTATGAGTCATCATGCATTAAACCATAGCTTTAGTTTGCCTGGGTCAAAATGTATTCTACTAACGCACTGTACACACACCCATTCATTTATGCAACTATATGTACTGTATGTCAACGGTAACAATTGTTACTCATCATTGTTGGACTGAACTGTGACCCTTTTTTTTGGGCTATTTGAGCACTGAAGCTTTATTATTTGAAAGGCACACGGCATAATTGGACAATTTGTCTGAATGCTTCTTTTGATATTAAATCAATGATAGATATATACTAAAATTAAGACGCGTGTGTGTACTATACTACCATCAGAAAGAATACACCAAATAAACATTGCTCACTTTTTTACCTGTATGTTATGGTATGCTGCCATGCTGCCTGGTAGTGCAGGGCTTTTGTTATATCTGGACACAGTAGCTAGTACAGGTCAACAGGCCAACGTAGGTCAAAGTTTGCTAGCCAACTAGATGGTTGGTTACATGACAAAGTGGTAGGTAGGGGGCATACCAACCACAGCATTTGGCTGCTGTCTGTGAAAGTGTTCACAGTATGACCATTCAACTGCTTGCTGTTTCAATGTTTAGAAGAGGAACATAGGCCTTTGGTTCCAGGCTTCATTGAAAATGGCAGGCACTGTTTGGTTTATATACACCCTCTGTTAGTTGTTGAAGTAAGAGTTTTTTTTATTGTCGTGAAATAATATTGCCCTCGATATTTGAATTGTTATATAGAAGATTTTGTTGAATCAAACCAGATTGAGCCTCATGTGGGGAAAATAATGAATGTCTGTCTGTTAAGTGCTGTTTCATTATAAGAAATGTTATCTCCACCTTCCTTCCTTCCTCTAAAGGAGAGATCAGAGTGGAACCATGGCTGAAATCTCTGCCCTAACCCCATCACCACCTGCACTAGGTGACCCTCATGCTGCTCCATCCATGCCTCTGCCTTCAACAGTTATCCCTGCTGCCAACAGCCCTGTCCCAGAGCCCAGCAAGGTGATGCCCATCCCCAAATCTTCCTTGTACAATAACCCAGCTTTAATCGGAACCACTGCGCCACCTCCAGCAAAGAATTCACCCCTGGTTTCCCAAAAACCCATGCATGGGCCACCTCCAACTCACTCCAACTGTTCTTCTGTCCCTGAAGAAGTTGCTGCAGAGAATCCTGCCCCGCCCTTGGTAGATGGAGCCGCTCCACAGAGTCAGGAAGGGACAGGGAAAGATACAGAGATAGAGGTGGACCCGGGTCAGGCCGGTAAACAGGAGAGCAATGATCGATGTGCTGTAGACCTCTTAAATGCTACACCAGAGGGCCCTTTTCAGCCAAATGAGGCATCGGCTCATTTGGTAGCGCAACAGGCAACACTCACCCCAGATATGAATCCTATTCCTAATCTATACCCGAATGTGCATGTCACCCACATCCCTAATCCTGCCCCAGAGGATGCTGAGTTTACAGCAGGACAACCCTCTGACCCGGCAGCCTTAGATCCTGCTCCTGCTGCCACAGACGCCACTCCAACACCACCGCCAACAACAGTAGAAGCTGAAGAAAATAGCCCCCAGTCACCACCACCACCCCAACAACAAGCCCCAAACCCTCAGCCCCAGCCTCCAACTGAGTCCCTAAAACCTGACACTCCAGTTGGAGTGAGAGAAGCAGAATTGCCCAGCACACCCTCCAGCCCCCCAGTCCCAGTCATCCATGAGCCGGCTTCTTCTTCCCTCTTCCTACCCAACCCCAATGCCAGGCCAGCCCCCGATACCATGAGCTACCTGGAGTCGGCCAGCCTGATGTCAGGGACACTGGAGTCTCTGTCCGGACTAGAGGATGGGAGCTCTATTGGTTCAGACTCTGAGATCAGCGGCATGACTGTCAGACGCACTGATAAATATGGCTTCCTTGGTGGGAATCAGTACAGTGAAGGCGGGTAGGTTTTATGATTTCATACTATTTCATACCACCACACCATACACACTCATATTGTTTAGTCACTGTGCGTTTCATTAGAGGGGTTTATACGCTTTACTTTATTATGGGAACTGAAATGTTGTATAGCCAAGAAAAATGTGTGTCCTTTTTACTTAATGTTACTTAAACTCTGCTGCGTGAGACTCGGACAACATTCGTGTGGATGATGACTTCATTCACACTGACAGATGTGGAGCCATGTGCATGAATTGTGGCCTGTCTGGCAGCGTATCTTCCTTTTAATCAGTCATCTTGCGCTCCTTGGTCTTCAGATTTACTCAGCCATCCATCTAACACCCCTTCATCATCCTCTTGCTTTCCCCAGTCCCACCTTCTGTTTTTCCCAGTCTCCCTCGGTTGCTGCCCTAAACACATTAGTCTGTCCTTTATCTCTCCTTGGTCTGAGTCAGATAATGCTGAGAGCGCTTTTGTGACTCAAAATGTACTGACTGCGTGTGCCTTTCCTAGTATCGCCCTCCTCCACCCTTCTACTCATCATCTCTGTTCTTTTTTTCTAGATTTACTCCCTAGTCTTTCTGTGACAGACTAATTGCTTTTCTGCTGTTGAATAATTAAAACATTTATAGATTTTCTGTATGTACAGATCTCTGTGTTGATGTAGGGACTTTGTTGAAGTCATTTCAGTTGATCTAAATAGGCCTATGTGTACAAGAGAGGAAAAAAAGGAACTGGCTTGCTTAAATCTTATCAGCTATGAACAACGCCCACTTTATTCCTCATAAAAATGTTACCAACTCCAGCAATAACATGTATAATAATACTATGTCAGTCTTCATTTAAGTGAAAAGGACATTCGACTTGAAGTCGCCAGACAGAGAGAGATGAAATGGCTTGACATGTTCAACAACTGGGACAAGTGGATTAAACATCGCTTCCAAAAGGTATTGGCTCCGTCTCAAACGTAATACTGTAGAAGTCATGTTTCGACTTTCCAATTAGGTGTACCGGTAAGTTAACTGTGTGTTTACACTACTCTAGAACAGAGTTTCTTGACTGCTGGGTTGAGGCATTTAAAAAGCATTTTAGGAGATTACATTTAATGGAGGACTATTGTTTCATTTATTAGTTTGGTTATTGAGTTATTGGTCAGTAGAAAAACCAGATGAAGACTACTGTGTTGGAGAAAATCAGATGAAGACTACTGTGTTGGAGAAGGTCCTATGTGTTTGCTTGTGTGTTCCAGGTGAAGTTGCGCTGTAGGAAGGGGATCCCGTCATCTCTGAGGTCCAAAGCCTGGCAGCTGCTGTCCAACAGCCAAGAGCTCCTAGATGCCAACCCTGGGAAATTTGAGGTGCTGCCTTAAACACAGATGCTCGCTAACCTATATAGAAAATAAACGTACAAAGTTTTTTTTTTCTTGACAAAACCAAGAGACTTCTGCTAAACATTCTACCATCTCTTCGGGTGTCCGCCCCCTGGTTTCCCTCCCCAAGACCAAACGGTAGGGTCAGCACAGCAGTAATAGGGACTTTTACACATAAAGAAGAGGGGTATTGGCATAATTACTGAATTTGGAGGAAGAAAAAAAGTCTACCCTCTCGTATATTCAGGCTCTCACATAGCCCCATCTGTGTCCTCCCCCTTTGCTGTAGCTCCAGGACCTGTTCACAATAGCCTTAGCATCCAGAATAGGGGGGAGACTATTTTTGACCTATTTCCGAATGTCATATAAAAATGTCTGTAGTCTTGCCAAATGTAACACGGAAAGTGTTCCAGATCAGCAGCAGATCAAGAACACTCTCCCCTGTTAAATTCAGCACAGGCTGTCAAAACCCGGTTTAAAAAGTTGTTTGACGGCGTTCTGGACGAACTCTTGGCTACCCTTACATTTTTTATAAGGCTTTCGGAAATGGGTCAAAAATAGATGTTAAGCCCAGCCCCCCAATTCTGGATGGTAATGTCAGGGTCCCCACGGTCATGAAATTCCTGGAAATATTTTGAAATACAAATTTAAAAAATCCAGTACTGGAAAAGGTTTGGAATTGATCAAAGGTCCTGGAATTTATCAAGGGTCCTGGAAAAGTATTTGGCTATGCATTGTTTTTGGCTATTGATTTTTTTTAATACAAAACATTTTCATAAACATGTATAACATTACACAAAATATGTAACATAAGTAGTTTTTCGCCGAACGGGCTGTGTAACACCCCATCCGCACTGCCAGCGATGCGACGTGATGCGAAGCGAGCGGGCGATGAAATCTCATTAAAATACATGTTTTTGAATGAGACCGCCCTGACCTACCGCGAGCGACAACGAACCGTGCAACGACGTCGTCCACCCCTCCTATTTTCGCTCACAGGGTCACTATGCCCTAATTTTGCACGAAATGTTGAATGAAATTGTACTATTTTATATTCTATGCTTTATTTTTGCTACACTGCCTATCTTTGGGCATTGTACATAGGAGTAAGAGACACATTATTGCGCTGAATGATTGTTTTATAGGCCTGGAAATTGGGCTAAATATTCTGGAAAAGTTTTGGAAAAGTTTTGGAAATTCATTGCTAAAAATGTGTGGGGACCCTGTAATGTTATGTGACTTAGTCCCGGATCTACAGTAAAGGAGAGGTGACATAAACTGCTCTCACAGTACAGAGCAGACAACATATTTGTAGAGCATCAAAGAGTGCATTTACAAATGAGGAAAGTCAAACAAGAGCATTATATGAAACTTACGGTAGGTTTGAACTTTTCACAGCTACACTGTGGAATGTAGTTGCATTGAGAACGTTCAGCGACAGTAAAGAGCACTGATCCTTTTGTCTGATGTAGACTTTGTCTTCTTCCCTTTTCTATATTTAGTTCTTACCGCGTAGTTCAAACCAAAGATTTGCAACACAAGTCACTGGCCTGAACAAGACTTACGTCTGTCCAGTGACCATGTTTGGCTCAGGTCTTGGGGAGCTTCAGTCCAAATCACTTTGAAGTCTAAATTACTACTTGGAAACATGACTTGATAAAAGATTATTGAAACTTTTAACTTTCCTTGCTTTTATTTGCCTCCAGGAACTGGAGAGGGAGCCGGGAGAGGCTAAATGGTTGGATATTATAGAGAAGGATCTACACAGACAGTTCCCCTTCCATGAAATGTTTGCTGCTCGTGGTGGACATGGGTAAATTTGAACTGCATGCACACACCTTTTGATTGTATGAGTTTACAGCGGACATCTTTTGTTGTCATCATACTTGAATGTCCATGTCATTAGATCATGACGTGGTTTGTACTTACACTGTCCATTACTGTGCATTAAGTGGTCCCGACTTCATTGACAATTACCTTGCTCAAATGTTCTTTGGTGGCTTTACCTGCAGGCAACAGGATCTCTACCGTATTCTAAAGGCCTACACTGTCTATCGGCCTGAGGAGGGATACTGCCAGGCCCAGGCTCCAGTGGCTGCTGTGTTGCTCATGCACATGCCTGCTGAGGTGAGGGGCTGACAGGGATACATACCAGGGCAGCACAATTCATTGAAAATATTTCAAAGTTGCAACACTGACTACTGTACTGCCAGAGGCTGCGTTTCTCGTCTCTTGGCACTGGCCTTGTTTCAGATTTGTTTTTGTTAGTATCAAGCAACTCTAATATGAACCGACTGTGGAGAGAGTTTATCATCACTGATCTGATGAAGTACAATTTATAATTTAGGCATTTAGCAGACGCTCTTAATCCAGAGCGATTTAGAGTAAGCAGGTAAATTACGAGGTAATACATCAAATGCATAGAAATCGTAATCTAGGATCATTGGTAAACCAAGAACCTATCATGATTAGTTAGGTGCTAATGATTAATTAGGTGCTAATGATTAGTTAGGTGCAGTAGACAGGTGTTTATGTGTGCACTGATAAGCCCTGGTTGTTTTTTGCAGCAAGCCTTCTGGTTACTAGTGCAGATCTGTGAGAAGTATCTACCAGGTTACTATAGCGCTGGTCTGGTGAGTAAATTAATACTTCCAGTCATTCTACAGTATCTCTGTCTCTTGCTCACACATAGACACACTCTCTTATTTCATGTCTCTCACTCACACACACGTTTATTTCATCTAACGAGTCCTCTTTATTGCTCTACCTATTTAAGGAAGCAATCCAGTTGGACGGAGAGATCTTTTTCTCCCTGCTGCGGCGTACCTGTCCCATGGCATACCGTCACCTAAAGAAGTTTAAGATCGACCCCATTCTCTACATGACGGAGTGGTTTATGTGTGTCTTCTCTCGCACCTTACCATGGGCCTGCGTGCTGCGCGTGTGGGACATGTTCTTCTGTGAAGGTACGAAACGGAACGCCTCCAGGAATGCATTCCCCAGGTGGTCCTCTGGGCTTTTGACCTGTGTCTAAATCGGTCTCTGTGGCTTTTCAAGGGGTGAAGATAGTCTTCCGCGTTGGCCTGGTGCTGTTGAAGCAAATGCTTGGCTCTGTGGACAAGCTTCGAGAACTGCAGGGCATGTATGAGACCATGGAGCGTCTACGCAGCATCTCACCCGACACCATCAAAGAGGACATATTGGTACAGGAGGTGGGTCTGTTTCTGGTCTTCTATCACAGTGGTTCTCAGATATTTTCATTTCAATGACCCCCAAATCGATATGTATTAGGCTGTGGACCTCCATTTGAAAATGGTTTGTGCCAGGGAAGCCCTTAAGAGAAGATGATAGATTAGATTTAGTACAGAATTCTACAACTCTATTCTGTAGGTGAAACATATGACCTGAATAGTCATTGTTACACCACCAAATGTTCAATAATAGTTATTCATCTGCGAAGTGTTGTGCGGTAGTAGATTGGCTATTTTAGCTTTTCTTTGGTACAAATTAGGACTTAAATGGTTCAACTGTTCCACATTTTGCTGGGGACCCTCTGGAACCCCCTCAAGGACTCCATCGAGGTCCCCAGATGTCCCTAGTGCCCACCTATTCTGTTACCCCTCAGATCGCCCTTTTAGAACCAATGCTTTATCGCACACCCACACGAACACATCTCCTGTAACAACTTCTGCTGTTACTCACTGACACGTGTTATGTGTCATCTTTGGCTGCTGTGTCTAAAAGCTTTGTTTACTTCCCCTTGTCTGTCTCCTCCTTCCTTCTATCTGGCGGCTGTCTAGATCATTGTTCTCCCAGTGACGGAGGCTCTGATCGAACGGGAGTGTAGTATCCAGGTGAGGAAGTGGAGGGAGTCCAGAGGGGAACTAACTCACCAGCCTAGCCGCCGACTCCATGGGACGCGGGCCTTACACGAGCACAAACGTCGAGCTGCTGCCATCAGTTCTGGAGGCAGCTTCTCTTTCCTAAGCAGTTCAATCCCTCCACCAGGGCCCCTCAGGGCCTCCTCCAGCCTGCTCTCTCTCCCCGGCTTCCGCAGGTCCAAGACTCCATTCCGATCCCAAATCAAGAAAGGCTCTTTCTCAGGGCCGTCGGGAATGGCAGGCCTGCCCCCTCAGTCACCCCCCTCCGCTAGCCTAAACCAAGCACAAAGCGCTAAACCGCCCATGTCTGGGGCAGCTCCCAGGGCACCAGCACCCCAAGTTCAAAGCCCCCTTGTTGGATCTGAGGCCGGCGCCTCACCTGGACCTGCTCGGGTGTCAGAAGCCACCGCAATACAGGCTCAGCCTGGTGCTCCAGCCCCCAACCACAACCCCCCACCCAACACCTTATTACCCTCCCCTAAGATCGTCTCTGAGCAATTTACAACCACCATCCCCTCTCCCACAGCCAACAATTCCCCTCTGCCCCCAGCCAACAATGCCCCTCTGCCCCCCTGCCCCGATGGGGTAAAGGAAGTGGCCACGGCAGGAGGAGAGGAAGAAGGGAAGAAGAAGAAAAAGAGCAAAGAGGACAAGAAGAAGGAGAGGGAAGACGAGAAGCAGAAACTGAAGGACAAGAAGGAAAAGGAGAAGGCAGAGAAGGAGAGGCTCAGGAAGGACAGGGAGAGGATTGAGAAGGACAAGAAAAAAGAGAAAGGTGGGAAGAAAAAGGACAAAGGGGGTGGCGAGGAGGCGGGGGAGAAAAATGGAGCCGCTGCAGCCAGAGATGTGGTCTAGTTTCCCCATCACACCATCGCGGCAGAATGAAAGAACCCCCAGAAGTAGAAAGAATAATACAATAAAAGAAAAATTAAAAGAGAAGAACAGGGGTTGGGAATGACTTCTTGTATAGTGCATCTCGTTAAAGACTTTATGTAGTCCAAGGATTATAATGGAGACAACTGGAATATGGTTTTAATAGTACCTGAGAGAGGGCAGGGGGCCGTTTCCCCCTTCACCCCATGCTTTCATTGTTTTAATACGATGGGACAAGTTTCCTTTTCCTCACAACTGGAACATGGACTTAGGCTCTGAATATTTTAAGCTGATCAGTCTTTATCTCATTTTGTTTAGTTTTTATTATTTAAAACGTTTTTTAAGTTTGCGAAATTTTTTTATATATTTTAAATCAGTTTGAAGGCAGAGGATAGATAACATTAAATGAAGGAAACTGTTGGACTGACAGGTTGTAGTTTTGGTGCCATAGATGAATGGCCATAGATGTAAATAGAAAATCTACCTATATAGGATCCTCTTGGCACCCCTGCTGTTATTGGCCTATTGTTTCTTATCCATGGGCCAGGTTGTTAGTAATGCCTGAAAGAAGAAGGAAAACTCAAATAAGATACAAATAAAACCTTTGAGAATTGTCTCAGAGGCTGACAGACGCTGAAAGACAGTGATGTTAGTAACGTTGTCGCTGGACGTGAGGTGGATATATTTATTGTAATGTTAAATGTTGTGAGTGTGCGTGCCTTAGTAGTGTAGTGAAATGTGTTACTGTACTATGTGGCCTCCCCGCTATTTCCTCTGCCCCCCACACACCCTGTACTTTCATCTGTGTACTGTCTATAGAAATATAGGATTAAATGGGTGTAAAAGGACACTGGGACAGGCAGAAGGAAAGAGGGAGAGAATAGGAGGGAGGATTACAACCACAACTAGACACTTTGCAATGGTGGCTGCAAGCTGGTTGTCTGTTGTTCTGTACACGTGTATCTAGTCCCTGACAAAACAACATATACGGAGAGTTTTAAAGTCACCTGTTTGTGTGGTTTTTAAGCCTCACTCTAATTTTCTTGTCTCAAGTAAACTTACATTGAAAGATAGCAACATAATTGCTAGTGACAAATAGTGTTGGCTTGCTATACTATTGGCAGTGACTGTGAATAGGTCCTGCAGACCAAATGTCCAACTGTCAAATTAGTATACATTTTGCTTTTTATGAACAAAATAATATAGATGTTATTCAGCCAAATGTTCATATGAGGGAGGTGGGATTTCCGTTCCTAAACTCCCATTAGAATGTGAAGTACATTTTATGAGAAGAATGAAGGATTATGTTTGCACTGCCCTGTTGCAAAGCACCACTGCTCTCAACCACTCCTAACTGGTAGTTATGTAGTACTAGTTAAGTCTAGAGTGTCATCAGGCCAGTTTCAAACTTGGAACCTGTGCCTTTAGGACCTATACTGTAGGAAGCCACTTGACTGGGTGCGCCAGGTGTGCCAATGTAGCATTAACCTGAACCTGACCTTTTGGGCTCTGATGTATTTATGTACAAAGTGGTTAATTTAATCAAATATTATATATTGAATTATTATTATTTTGGAGCTGACTATTTTTCTATGTGAGTTATAGACTCCTGGTTGACTGGAATGATGGCTGACTATGCACTGTATAGTCCAAGGAGGATTAAGTATTGTTGGGTTTTTAATTTTTAGAGAAAGGCTATTTCTTTCTCTTAACTTTTATTCTGTTGCACGCAATCTTTACACAACTCAATGCATGTCATTGCATATTTGAAGTTTACCGTCTTGGATTTGTCATTTGGTCGATATAGGCTCAAGTCTCCACTCAAGTGCAGTATTAAGCCCATTAGAGAGGAGGGGGCGGGGATTGGGCTTCCAGCCGAACAAAGATAGGAGTGTTTGACTTTACAAAAACCTTGGAGTTAAAGGTCTTAACTGTACTGTATAGTTGTACTAAGAAGTGATTTTATTTGTTCTTTTTTTTTTATGAGCTCCGAATAGGTCTGTAATTTGGAAAGTCTGACATCTTGTCTGTTTTACTGAATTATAGTGATCATCATGATTTATTGATTAACTCCCTGACATATTCTCACTCAGTGTTCTATACTGTAACACATGTATGTGTACAGTAACTGCCACTGTACCCCATCAGTGTTTGATGGCTTGTGCCAGACAGTTGGTTTGTATACAGTACTACCAGTTTGACAGTTGGAAAACATGCCTACCCCTTAACAGCCAATCTCTGTACTGTTTTTTTCTTCTTCCAGGATTAGAGGGACTTTTGCATAAAAGTAGCCAACATGTCCTCTATGTTCACTGTTTTCTCTTGCTTAGTTCAGGTCTTGACATTTTCTCTTTTACAATTTAATCAGCCACACCACCATTCTCCCTTAACAGCCTTGATGTTTTCAATCCAGTAGAATCTCTAGATGCAGAGTATTGTAGTTAGTTAGGCTAACCTGAACACATCTATGCAAACTTAACTCCCAACACGACTGTTCTTAGTGTGTATCGGTGGTGGCTGAAGCACTGATCTAGTCACTGATGTCATTGCGGCTCGCAATGTTAATCAAGATTGCTGCCCTAGAAGTAGAAAAACTAATTCTATTTTCCCTGTGCACGCTTCAGTCCAAGGATTATAATACTAGTATGAGCAATATGTCTTCGCAGTTCCTGTCTATAATCGATCATGTGTCTCCTCTGCGCTTCAAGAGGTCGATGTCATGATGATCAAATTAATCTCTTACTAGTTTGTGATTTCGTAATTTGGAATCAGTGCTTAGCTCTGCAATACTGAGGATCAATCAACAAATACTCTTCCAACAGGTCCTTAGTGCATTTCTGCTGAAATTGTTGCGATTCATTACCTTAATTGGGAATGACCCACTGATGCAATTATTTAAAAGCTTTTCATTAGTATTTGTTATTTGTTCTCTCTCTCTGCTGTTTGTCTTGTGTGTGTGTTTTTTCTTTAAGTTTACATTAAACTATCTTTGGCGAGAAGTGAAATAAAATCATAGCTAATTGAATTCATTCCTTAACTACAGAAGATCTACACATGATGTATTTAATTAATGACATTTGTGATGAGTAATAAACAATAATATATTAATCCGGCTGTAGTCAATTTTCTTATTTAAATTGCTTTCATGTGGTGTCCTGTGGTGAAAGTCACCTTCATGTGCCCATTCATTTTACGTCTCTTTCTGCAGTACTTTATAAAGCAGAAATGCCCTAAAGTGTTTGTTTTAAAAAATAAACATGTGCATTTGAATTTAACAATGTAATTTTGTACTCCACAATGATAATACGTGTGTGATTTTAATAGCTACTGTATGTTAAGGCTACAGGATACAGAGATAGGGCCTACTGTTCTGATATATCACATTGAGAACACACAGACCCTGGTATTAAAGGATGACTTCAACCATTTTCAACCCATCTTCATATAATAGGTCCTCACTAATGCTCATGGTACTATATGGGCTATGGGCAGTTCAGAAACCTGCCTGCCAGTGACATCATCAATGGGGAATCCAAGCTAATAGAAACTGCAGGCTTTCTATTTCTGGAAAGTTGGCATGCTATAATAGAAGCCATTGTTCTGGCGTTAATACAATTTAAAAAAAAGATGATGTCACTGTTAGACGGTGAGACACAGACTGAGTAGAAAAAATTGGTACAATTTTTATCATGAGCATTAGTGAGGACCAATTATATGAAGATAGGTTGAAAATGGGTGAAGTCGTTCTATATTAAAACAAGCCTCGAGGCCCACTGTAATTGTAAGTGTTTTTCTGGTAGCCATGATGATTACATTTGAAACACACAATTATCTACTCTAGAATAGGCGTAGCAATAAGATTTCTATTCACTGGAACACGTGGCAAAAATGAGAAACACTAAATAGAAAAGGTGTCCACTGGCACTGACCAGAGAGGACGTTTGCCTGACATGGGGTTATTTTTAACTATGCATGGGGTGTGGTTTGATGTCGACTGTAAGTGGAGAGCCACGAGGTGGCGCTGTCTGTCTACTCGTCTGTCTGTCTGTCTGCCTGTCATATCGTTCTAGACTTGGAGGGAGACCAGCGCCATGCCCTCGCCATGCGGATGTGAACAGCAGTGGTGTAAAGTAACAAAGTACATTTACTCAAGTGCTGTACTTTAGTACAATTTTGAGGATTTTTTTACTCTACTGGAGTATTTCCAATTTTCAGTACTTTTACTTCTACTCCACTACATCTCAGAGGCAAATATTTTATACTTTTACTCCACTACAATGTTTTGAAAACTTTAGTTACTGGTTACTTTGTAGATTGGTAATTATTTCAAAACATACCCACTTCAGCCCATACATTTCAGCCATTTGAAAATAGCCGATCTACAAGCTCACAATGCGTGGCGATGCCACGCATTGTGAGCTTGTAGATCTGCAATTGTCAAACATATTTTTATACATTCATTTGAAAACTTGGGAAATGGAACATTCTGCATAATGAGTACTTTCTACTTTTGGTACTTTAAGTAAATTTTGATACCAATACTTCTGTACTTTTACTCAAGTAAATTTTTAATTCCAGACATTTACTTGTAACAGAGTATTTCTACATTTCAGTATTGATACTTTTACTTAAGTAAAACATTTGAGTACTTTTTCCATCACTGGTGAACAGCCTCCCTAGATATAGCTCTATGGATCTAAGAACTGAACCAGACAGCATACCTTGCAGCATTTTTATTTTTAAAGATTGAGTTAAACTAGCTACAAGTTGCTGCGCGGTTTTCCCCATAAGGTCTGTGTATATCCTACAAAGAACCTGTTGGACCCTCATTTTACAATTAATGGGGTTGGCTTTGACATTTTACATTTTTGTGACATAGCAGGAGAACAAATTTAACCTCTTGTTTGAGCCAAATCTGGGTTGAACGTGATTAGTGGAGCTCTCTCTGGTGTTGTGACATGGGTGTCTTTGTGGTGTAGCGTATCTTGTAGACCAGGCCCATTGCAAGTTGCTGTACTCTGTCCTCTACCCTGAGCCATTGCAAAATGAGCAGGGGTTAGATGAGTTCTAGATGTGAGGCCAAGCAGTTGCCTGACCAGTTTGTTTTTGGGATGTCTGGAGCCTTGTTTTTAAGGCCTTTGTGGTGTTATGGTACCATGAGGCGCATGCATAGTCGAAGTGACTTTGGATGAGAGCTCCTGTTAAGAGTCCTCAATGTATTCTTACTGACCAGTGAGGAGCATAATATTAGGAAAGTCTATAACTAGATGCATTTGACCGTTTCAACTAGGTATGTATAGGGTTTATCATCCATCATCATCTATTCATGTATCATCTATTTATTTTTCACAACATTGTGTTGTCTACTTTTTCCAACAGAGCCACTGAACAGAGACACTATTGTACAAAAAGAGGTTTTATTCACAGTTTGTCCCTTTTTATTCATTACAGAGGAAGGTGAGGAAAGAGTCCAGTCACAATGCAATGGAAACAGCTTATGGAAGAAGGTGATTAGAATTGTGCAGGAAAGAGAGGGGGGAAAGAACTCGAAGAATGTATGTTTTCTTTCGGCTCTTTCTCTCCTCTCATTCACAGTGTTGTTTTTTCACTTTTGGAGAAAAAAGTGGTCATCACTTTAAGGAGACAACTTTTCCCCTAACCTTCTAGAAAAAGGCCCTCCTTCTTCTCACCTGTTCTGTTCTACCTAAGAGGACATCTTCAAAATTTCGAATGAGGTCCCCTGGTTGGTGTGCAGTGTGCACCCATCCTCATACATGGACTAAACCGTGCTGCTGTGTGCAGATCTCTCCTTTGAAACAAAGGGAGTTGAGTGGGACATAATTCACTCACACAAACACCTCAGAAATGATCTGTGGTAAGGTAGATAGAGATGTGGAGGTGAGAAGACAGAGATCTTAAGGAAAGAGAAGGTGGATGAGAAAAGGGTTGGATGGAAAGGATTTTTAGATATCATTTTATTGAAAATAATCACATTTCCCCATAAGCAAACAAAGACATCCCACGCGCACCTGCATTCTCATGTTAGCGTCTCGGTAACGGAGAGTCTTTGAGCATGAGTTGACAGGACACATGACAGGTAAACAGGGAGGAGGAGATATAAAGAAAGGACAAGGGAGGGCAGCAGAATAGCAAGGGATGCTGTTTTTTTTTTGCGGTTCACTTCTAGAATTCTCTTTACTCCTCCTTCTCCTCTCCGTGTGTGATGACATAGCAGATGTTCTTGTAGTCTACATTGCCAGCAACATCTGGGGGGAAGGCGGCCCAAAGGTTCTTCATCTGAAAGGAGCAAATGATGAGTTAGTGAGTCACCGTGGCAGCAGAACATGATACCACTGAGATATAAATAAACAGGCCGACGGCGTTAATGTTACCTCCTCTGGGGAGAACCTGTCGCACTGGGTGGTCAGGAGCTCCTCCAGGCTGGAAAAGGCGAGGATATACAGTGAGTATTTGATTTTGTACTGTGTGATACAAATGCTATAATCATAGACGTTGTAAAGGGAATGCTCACAATTCCTTCTTGATAGTTCCAACGGCCTCGGGGTCGAGGATCTTGAAGGCGCTAACGATAACGTCCTCGGGATCAGCACCTGGGGAGGACACACAAAGTGGCTTCAAGTTACACCACAGTAGATGTAAAACACACGTAAAAAGCAAACACAGCCAAGTTTGTACAAAAAAAATAGAACATATTCTTAACTGCACAGTTACACTAATGTAGTCATGCCATAGATTGTGATGAGTAACATAACAATGGAAACATCATTGTCTTGGCAGTGGAACAAATTGAATTGCCTACCCTTCAGCTTCTCGCCGAACATGGAGAGGAAGACGGTGAAGTTGATGGGGCCGGGGGCCTCCTTGATCATGGCCTCAAGCTCCTCATTCTTCACGTTCAACTGGCCTGATGTCACACAGTGGATAAGATTAGTGAGTACCTTCATACGCACATTATGCATACACAGTACACACATGCATATACCGCTGAATTATGCAGGTTCACCACTCACCCATTGAGGCCAGGACGTCCCTCAAATCATCTTTGCTGATGATGCCGTCTCTGTTCTGGTCAATGATTGTGAAAGCCTGACAGGGAAGACAAACGACATGATTATTTCACGGTACAATGTCAAAACTGTTTCCCACTTGTCATCACTATTGAGAAATATGGTGGAAGAAGCAGACATCTACGGTCATAGATCATGCTCTCTGTATGGAAAGCATGTGACCTCTGCGCATTTTAGGTTCTCCTCTGTCAACAGAATATCCATCAAAGTGTCAAGTGGAGAGTATTTACGATGCAATCCTACAGTATGTAAACCCTGTCAGGGGATAGTCTAAAAGAAAAGGGGAACTTAAGGTGAGCCTTATTTTTTGTTAATGTTAATTTAGGAAGGTATCATTTTGGCACAGCTGTCTCCCTGTCCCCTTAATGGCCTGGTTAAGCTGCAGCTCTTACGCAGATGAAACTTGAACTTGAACTCTGTCACCACCCTTTCTCCTAACTAACACTCTCTCGTTCACACACACGCGCACATACTGACTCACGTGCACGCACACGTTGCGTGCACACACCCTCCATGCTCTCACAGACACAAACACATCCCGCTTACTGTCATCTTTCCATCTGTGCAAAGTGCTAAGACCATCCCAATATTCATGTCAGGCATTCCCTTAGTGGCTTTTAAGATGTCGTATCGCTTATCACACAAGGAATGCTCTGGTCTATTTGGAGCCCCTATCCCTTAACAACGAATTGAAATAACAGACACCATCATAATCCAATCTCTTGACAGCCCCTCCTTATAAATCCTGCATGGCCTCAGCACTCTCCACCATACACAAAGCTACAAATATTCTTCCTCTTGTCTTTTAATAAAATGTTCCCTTCTATTTCTCTGTTTTGCTTGTACTCTTGTCTTGTTCAAACACAGAAGTAGCAACCTCTAGTCTTTGATTCTTCTTAATGAGCACATCAGTAAGTGCTTGATTATTTGCTCAACATTCAAGAAACAAATACCTGCAACGGGCAGAGGATAACTTGTGTTGGAAGCCATCAGCTGTTTAAAAAACTACAAAGAACTAAAACAAATGTCCTTCCTCTCCCTCCCCGCCCTCTGTTTGCTCCCGACCTAGCATCATCCAGTTGTCGCGCTTGTCACCATCAGCAGGATAACTTAAGAAGATGGCTGAGTGACAGCTGGAGGGGGTTTCAAAGGAAGGCCTCAGAGGGTGACAGACATTTCGCACGTTTGTGAAATTGGTAGAAGGTAAACAGGGGATCAAGCAGGGTGGCAGCTGCTGTAAAAATAATCTACCCCAAACTCTATTTTGGTTATAAACCTCGAGAAAATCAAGGAGTGTTTTCTGTGAGATCAGACATCCTCACCTCCTTGTACTCCTGAATCTGGCTCTGCTCAAACATGGAGAACACATTGGAAGAACCAGCTGCTTCTCCGCCTGCTGCTGCCCTCCTCTTAGCCTTCTTGGGTGCCTGGAGGACAAAACACATGAATCAAGCATCACATTTAGTGACCCTGGTTAACACCCAGGGTGCCACTAGCGGATATCACACCTCTAGCTGATTTCTAACCCTGGTGTTAAACTGATCATGCTGTGCTTTACAGTAGATAACTGATCTAGTACATATGACAAGTTCAGATAGTCCTCAGTTAGTACTACAATCTGACATTTGAATCTGACATTTGACATCTAAAGTAGCATGAAATAAGCATTTCTTAAGTGAGCTTAGGAAATGTGTTAAATACATTTAAAAAAAGAGAGAAAAAAAAGAACAGACTTCTGGTTGTGTGTTTCTACACAATAGCTAATCCTATATAGTGTAATACACATAAATGTCTACCAACATAGAGGCTTATTTCAATAATGATACTAATAACACATGCATCCTGATAACAGTATGTCCATGAACAGCAGTGGGCCTCATATCCAATGAGGAAAAGACATGTCCAAAAGATTCTTGATCATTTAGAAGACATAGCAAAAGGTCCCGAAGTTGTAATTAAATTGCCCAAACGTATCAAAAAAAGTTCAGTTAATCCAAAAGGGTTGGTTTGATAAATTCTCCTCGGTTGAGATTTCCATCAGCAGCGTACAGTGATGTGGGACCCGTGGTTACTCACCATCTTTAGACGATAAGTGTGGAGGTTAGATGTTCAGGAGAAAGAGAAGACTGAAGCCGCGGTTGTACTCCGTTCCCGGGGGGCTTATATACCTCTTTGCTGGCCAATCTAACTTTAGACCCAGCTTCAAGTTTGGATTGGGATAACAGACAGAAAGAGAGAGAGAGCAAGAGAGGCGGAGTGAGAGAGTAAGAGAGCAGTGAAGGATGATTTGGTGGCCAAAGAGAGGGAGATAGTATGGGGTTCCGAGATATCACCTTACAGGAGATCAGAAATAGACCCAGGAGTCTTGGAATTAAGTAAACCTGATAGCTCAGGGACAGTGCCATATATTTGGAGTCCCACGTGGACTAATATGGACATTGAGGACATAGAAGCTTGTGGGACCGGAGGACACCGTTTCTCCCGCCCTCCTTAATTCGGTCCATCGGCAGCAGTCAACAGGGAGACACATCAACCACTCGCTGACTTTATTTTTGGTTTGTGATGCCCATTGCGATATTACAGACCGAGATGCAAGCATTCTATAGCTCAGCAGCTGATATAGGGTTTACCCTGTATTCAGAACACTTTTCCTAAGTACATTTTCTTATGTTGAGTGACGGGCTGTGATGTAACGTTTTACTCCATAAGTGATGATTAACACTACCTTGCAGGAATACCATATAATTATGTAAATAGATGTAGGAGTATCAGGCCCATTCCTAAATCTAATCATCAGTGCAATTCATCCCGGCGACATGGGTGAACATGAAAATAGATCTTGATACAAAGACTGACAACTTTGAGTTGTGTTTGTATAAGAAACACCTAATTATTTCTTCAGTGTAATTCATGGATTTGAAACAAACACAACAAAAGAATGCTAAGTCCTGTTGTAAACCCTTAACTGATTAATGATTGTAGAAGGTCTGTAATCAAGTAATTATATCAATGTAGTCTTACAGCCTCCTGCCTCTGAGTTTATGTTTAGGAGGTGTTTTTATATTTTATTAAAAAAAATGTATATACAGTATAAAGGTTTTACTTAGAATGGTCCCCGAAAGACATACCTAATCTCTTATTGTTATGCATATGCTTTCTAATAAGGGAACTTGGCTGTGAAGACCTATTGGCAATTGTAAATAAATACCGGCACTTATGTTAGATCCTACCTGTGAGTGAAAATCAATAGGAGTGGCATATGGATACCTGTTTATGTTTTGTTCATATGTCACATCCTCCGATGAGGTTTCATTATTAGTAATGACGGCAGTGCTTAGATTAACAACACCATCTCAAACATCTTCAAGCTCCGTTAGTCTCTGGCTTTGGTCCTTAGTTCCCATGACTAGGAAGGTTCCTCTTTAGCAAAGGCCCCAGTCATGGACACATTTCCACCTCTCCTCACGCTCAGACTGTACGTACCCTTCCTGTGCACCCCCTTTCCATGTCCCCTTCAAATAAGGGGATTACTTGACTGGCTGATGGCAGCAGACATTCTAAAGAGAGTATAAAAGGGACAGCTGAGGGTGACCAAAATAGCAAAATAAAATTGACAGTCTGCCAACTCCCAACTCCCTCAACGCTTTGCTTAATTTTTCTTTTTTCTTTTTTACATCCAATTTAACCGGTGACAAAAAGCCATAATTGTTTCTGTTTTTCACCTTATAAATACGTGTATTCTATTTGTCTCTTTGAGAAGTTTATTTTTATCCCTCTCCTTGTCCTCGCCTTGCCCTCTGGGTCCCGCCCCAGAAACCTTCTCCCTCACTTGCAGTTCAAAGCTGAGGGCCAATAAAAAAGGTGGGCCTGATACAGGAGGCAGATTGTCAAGCTTGTGATCTTTACTCATTTTGAGAGCTGGAATCAATTGGATTCAAGACATTTTCTAGTCATTCCCACCTTTACTTGCAAAGGTCTTTGACCTCTACTTCTCACCACCTTGTTCCAGGAATGATTGTGGCATGTGTCACTCTCTATACGTTATTGACTGTCATTCATAATCCAATGTACTAATAGAGGTTCAATTAGTTGTTCATTATTAGCTCAGGAAGTAAGCTCAGCTGAAGGTCACTAGGGGGATATTTGATATTTGATACTTAAAAATTACTAAATTAAAGATTTCGTACTGGAATACCTGACCCCCCTGCCAGGTCAACTCTCTTTAGCCTAAAGTATGCTGTATACAGGGCAGAACTGTTAGTATAATTCACCACACAATATTGACTGCCCTTTGCCTGATGTATACTTGGTTGCTCACTTATTCATCCTTCTTCTGCTGATTGTATAGTCTGCATATCAGCCAGAATGATGTTTTCACCCCTGTCCGTCCGTTTATGTGTCTGTGAGCAGCTAATTTTGTGCACCGCTGGACCGATCGTCGTGAAACTTTGCACGCACGCTCCCAGTAGGCCAAGGAAGAACCTTTAACTCTATATTTTCAGATCGGCCTCATGGTGCCGCTATAACAGGCGTACAAAAATAAATAAATACAGGACACGTCAGGACTGACACAGCCCTGTGTAGTCAACCCAACCTGGCGAAGATCTACGCTTCAAGGAGTGCACTTTACTAGTTCATTATTTTTCTGTATTTTCTATGTTCTTTATATTTCTCTTGTTGGTTGCAACATATGGACATACCCTACCTAAAATACCAGAGAAAATGCAATTCTAAACTGTATACTATACCATCATCTCTGGTTACTGACCATACTTATACTATACTTATTTGGTTTGATAGTTTATTACTTACTAAACTTAAACCCACTAGTAGTACCTTGATCTGTATTATAACTTTTATTTCTTACCTTTCTTATTAATACCCAGTCTGGCTGTGTCTGCCATACTAACATTTCACTGTTCATATAATCATGTGACAAATAAACTGTTTATACACTTATGATTATGCGAAAAATAAGGCATTCAATCTTTGAACCTTTAATTACTGTATCAATTTTTATTTAATTTTTTACCTGCAGCTGTGCAGGCAACTAGTATAACTCAAGACCTGCACTCACTGCATTGTACTGACAACACTGCTTGCCCGTAAAAAAAACAAAACAAAATAAACATTGTGATTTATATTCTGCTGCCTTAGAGTTGTTAATTTACAGATGTGTTTACATTCCATGGGTTCTCTGTGTAAAATGATACACCTTGCCACGCTCCCCAAAACCCATCTATCACATTTTAGATGCCTGGTATGTCTGTCTGTAGGGGCTGGAATGTGGAGAAGCTCCCAGCTTGAGCTATGGGGGGGATACAAGCTAAAGAACTGACATGAGAGAGGTCATGTGTAAATCTATAGCCTAGTCACACATGGACAACATACGGCCTGAGGGCCGGACCCGGCCCTTTGACCATCTCAATCCGGCCCTCCAAGTCCTCAAAGAAATACAAACTGAGCCCCCAAAAAGGCAGCATTATGTTTGTGGTTTTGAGGGAAATTAATTTAACTTGACTCAAATTAATTATTATTAATTAATATACCATTTGAGTACATACCTGGATTCCATATTTCATCGGTATGTACTCAAATGTTAAATGTTTATAATATAACAGTATGCCTTGAGTCCACATTTATAACGCATATAATGCAATATGTTTGTGATACAGTACAGCTGTAAAAGAAAGAGAAATTGGGAAACAGTGTTGGCCATATTGTAAAGTAGTCTGTCGTGTCTACCAAATTCATGCGGTTTTAATACAATTCAGCAATGTGTTTCAAGTTTCAATTCAATAATAAAATGTTTGGCCCTCACTTTATCAAAGTCAGTATAGCTCTGTAAGAAAAATGTGTGTGTGTGTGTGTGTGTGTGTGTGTGTGTGTGTGTGTGTGTGTGTGTGTGTGTGTGTGTGTGTGTCTGTGCGTGCGTGTGGTGTGGTGTGGTGTGGTGTGGTGTGGTGTGGTGTGTGTGTGTGTGTGTGTGTGTGTGTGTGTGTGTGTGTGTGCGTGTGCGTGCGTGCGCGTGCGCGTGCGTGTGTGTGAGTGTGTGAGTGTGTGTGTGTGTGTGTGTGTGTGTGTGTGTGTGTGTGTGTGTGTGTGTGTGTGTTCCCTTAACCCCACTTGCATGTCATTATAGACAATTACTTTTTAATTAATTAATTATTATTTTCAAAATTAGCAGATCTACTGCTCATGGCAACCCTATCTTCATATCATTGGTCCTCACCCATGCTCATTATAATTTGGTACCATATTTGTCTACTCACATAAGTAAGGACCAATTATGTAAAGATAATTGAAAATGGGTGAAGCGGTCCTTTAAGTTTTTTTCTTTTGCCATGTGATGTTAAATTGATTACATTACTCTGAAACAGTCAATACAATACATCTCAGTTTTACATTTTGGTGAAAACGAAACTTAAAAATAAATAAATAGCCTAGGTGAATGGAAGTTTGATAGGCCATATCACAAAAGCAAAGCAATTATTTGTGTCCCCGATATGTTGTGATAATGATCTCTGTGGACTGATTGGAAATCAAGTTAGACTTTGTGTAATGATCAGAGTAAAGGTGTATGTAAATTAATTGCATATGCACTAGTCTGCATTCTAACTTATCTGTCTCACAATTGTTATCACAGCTGCACTGTCCTTGTCCTTGCACTCACAGGCTTCTATAAATTCTTCCCCTATTTTTGACTAAATCACACAGCTAAGACTACCTTTAATTAATGGTTTCAAAAGATTTTACCCATGGCGCCCTCTGCTGTTTACTAGCTGCCATGTTTTTTTTTTTCATTATTTCAACACTTCCTCTTGGGTCCATTAATTCTCTCCAAAGACAGTAGGCTATGGTAGCAAATTCAAACATATGCTGAAATTCGGACATGCTACTTTGATAGAACTAAAAATAATAGATAGATGTTCATAATGTGTATTTTATGGTGGTAGGCGTATGGTAGCTCTGCCTGAAGCTCAGAAAATCCTTGTTCGGAGGGAGCAGCAGACAGTATCCTACACAGGAGACCAGGGTTTGAATCCAGGTTACAGAAACGTTAGATTTATTTATCTTCATAGGTCTGTTTGTTTGTGGATGCATGTGTGGCTTATGTGTGTGTATTTGTATTTACATTTGAGTATTTTTGATATATCTATTTATGTATATTAGGCACATAATTAGGGCTTTGCCTTCTCAGTTAATGTCCCACTAGCCTCGGAAACCCAGGCTTTTTTTTTTGTTACAAAAGAAAAAAAGCCTGGGGGAGCGATGCAAGAACGATGGTCTTGGACCTTGTTATCTCCTAACCAATCAGAGTGCAGAGGGGCGTCGCTCTAAATTTGGTGACGTCAGCGTGCTCCGTGCACAGGCCGAGGGGGGGAGGGGAGGGGAGGCGGGGACATAGATTGGTGAAGCAATAGGAAGCCACGCACAAATCCAGGCGGCTGTGTTTGGGTCCGCCCTTCAAGACCATGGATTGAGCTCGTAGCCTCAGGCTAATGTCCCACTAACGTGATGTGTTGACCATTATTCGAATAAAAACATTTTGTGGATGAATTAGTATACACATATTTGTTGTTACTTGAAATTAATAATCTCTGCCATCAAACCAATAAGCACAAAACTGTTATTTAACTTAAAACCAGAAATACTTAAAACCTTAGGATAACCTTAGGATAATACCTTATTATTAGGATAATAAGGTATAAGAATATGTTACCAAATATAAAATATACGGATCTTACTAATCAAACTGTTCTAGAAATAACACTGACATTGATATGATCTAATTGATCATATGAAATGGAGGCATATTAAACACATTTAAAATAGCTTTAAAAATGTCTGTGCAGTATCTATGCTGCACATTGCACAATGTTCTTAAGCATATCTTCATTCATAATACTGAAAGCATACTCGCTCTAATTTGACACACATGGATGACTTCAGTTTTACTTTAACTGTCTTGTTTGCTTCACAGGGTAATACGCCTATCACCCTAAATCTATGAGATCTTCATCACTTTGTTCTTCCTCCACCTGTTTAGTCTTCAGCCAGTCTTTCCTCGCTTGCATCACTTCCTGTCCATAATAGTCATGGAGTGTACTGAACTCCTCAAGTGGATCCAAGCCCACTAAAGGCCATTCTCCATAAAGAGGTGCTGGTCCATTAAGAGGGGTGACATGAGCGTTTCTCTTGGGCCAAAGCTTAGGGGACTTTTTATTGGTCACTTTTGTAGGTATTGAAGGTGCATGTAAAACATGGCTGTCACTGAAGCTTCTGCCCTCTCTGACCATGGTCCTTGATCCCTGCACCAGGAGGAATGAGCCCGAGTTGGGCAAGCTTGAGGGCTGGTTGAGGCCCTTTGCGATAAGAAGACTTGCAGAAGAGCACTGATGGGATTCCCCAGAACCATGGTCACGTTTCGCTTCTGTAGAAGGAATTGAGAATGTTGTACAAATTAAACTATAATCACATGTCAGAACAATGTCTTAACATACAACACAAAATGATACACACCTTCATACTGCTTGCCTAAATCTCTCACCAGCAGCGATAGATAACAGTGGCTGGCAGAAAGCAAGGCTTTGATCCAACTCTCCTGAGTCTGACGATCCTCAGCTGCAAATGTGTACGTTTTGAGTCTGGGCCCTTGGAACACGAGGGAGATTGCAAACATTCCATTGCGCTCACAGTGCCGGACAGCACATCCTTCAAGGACGATGACACCCAGCAGGTGGCGATCAGCTGGCCGGTCCTGGTAGAAGAGTAGGTTTGCCTTCAAGACAAACCATCTTCTCCGGTAAGATCCATTCCTCTCTTTCTATGAAGAAATGTTTTAAAGGTGACAAAAAAGTTAGATAGTAAGTCACAGGTAACACTTGTTGCCTTGTTAATAGATAATTCAAAGCAGTTCTTTTCCACAAACCTTTTTGTACAGATATCCTTCCTTGTCCACAGGAGAGGTGCATGACAGGTAATGGGTTAAAATTTTCTCATGGATCTTCATTACTCTTCAAGAAGAGTCTGTTTCCATATTGTGAGAAATACACAGCAAAATCAATTAATTTAACTCTGAAAATGTGTATACACAGTTACTGGTCCATATAAATGGACCAGTAACTGTGTATACTATGCATAATGTATATACAGTGTGCACACACACGCACGCACGCACGTGCACGCGCGCACGCACACACACACACACACGCACACGCACACGCACACACACACACACACACACACACACACACACACACACACACACACACACACACACACACACACACACACACACACACACACGCACGCACACAATTATCTTTTATTTTATTTTATTTTCAAGATTTTCCTCATAAATTACTTTACTCATTACAGACATCAAACATTCTGGTTTTAAGCCATAACCACATAGAAGCAACACTGATCTAAATCATTGTTTATCAAGTTCTGCTCAGTAGAGCTTCATTGTTTGCCTTGATACAATTGCTGTGCAGAACTTTATAAAGCAACAACAGGCATAGTAGAAAACAGGTGTATTCATATCAGAATAAGCAAGGTAATAATAACAACACTAGTAATATATTAAGATAATTTATAACAGCAAAATAGTATAGAATCTTTTTCCATCACTACTGTAAGTCAACACTATTCAGCCCCTGAATAGTGTTACTTAGTCTTACCTTTGATAATGCTGAATGACTCCTCCAAATGCATAGGCTTTACATTATTTGCTGGTACAGATGTGTTCTACTCGTCCTCATCATTCCTACTTATGCAACCATTTGTAGCTCCCTGGTTGGGATACATCTAAAGAAAGACAATGTTTAAATATAAAGTTTCAGGTTACTAACACTGGTTCTCCCTCGGGTGCTGGAGGACGAGTGTTGAAATATAAATAACTCGACCCACTTCCTGGTAACAAAACCCTGACACATTATATTCTCTCTCCTCTACGCATGAGTCCACCTTGTGCAGATGGGTCAGTCTCAACTGGAGAGATTCTACAGGTTCTTCTGTGCCTCATCATGAGCCATACTACCTGGAAAATAGATCATACAACACATTAAGGGTATTTTTATGCTTCTGCCTTCTGTTTCTCACTTCCACATTCTTTATACCGTTTTTTGTTTTCTCTCAGGGGAGTTTTTTCTGTTTTGTTTTTTTGTTTTGGGTATATGATGCATAAACATGGGGATATTGCCATTAATATATATTGTAATAGATATTGTCTGCCTGATATTATTTGACTATCACTGGTTGTGGGCACGTGAACAGCTTCTCTTCACTTAAGCCACCTGCAGAAATTCTGGCCTATTTGTGCATCTTTCATCTAAGGCAATTCATGACTAAACTAGGAGGAGGCAGGCCCTGCCTCTCTCCATCTATTCTGTCTGTCTGAGCCTGAGGCATGTGATGAAAAATAGTATGAAAGTAGTATGGAAAGTATGAAAAGGCGCAGGCCAATGGGGAAGGGATATAATAAAGGTAGACTCAGTAGACACTAGACATGCTATATGGATACAAAGAGTTGGATGTAGTAGTGTGGCATGGTCATGACTAGGACAAACATTAGATTACAATGTTATAGCCTAATGTTGCAATATGTGTGCACAACCCTCCCGGCTCAAACATCAGTAGTAGTCTGAACAGATTTCTGTCATTCTCTGTTCTGTGTAATCTGCAAAGTGTGATTGTTCATACATTATTATTGTCAATTATGTGTGTATCTCCAGTCAATGATTGTAAATGTAAGTGTTGGTAGTTTTCACTAACCCACAGTTTCGAGTCCTCCTTAAGAGGAAGTAAACACTGTAATTGACATTACGGCTACATAAGTTGACAGTCATTTGTACTGTGCATGAAACTGAAAAGTAATGACATTTAGGATGAGATGTATACAGCTATATCTGAAAAGTGACAAAGCATCATGCCAGCATAGTTTCAGGAATGAAACCTAAGATCTGTGCATGTGTGTGACACTGCATGAGATGGAAAGAGAGAGAAAAGAGACAGATTGGTCTCTCAACCCATACACATGACATATTTAACATTAAATTCAATAGGGATGTCCCGCTCAGATCATCCAAAACAACCAACATGCTTGTTTGGTAACTATGTCTGTGATTTCAAGATGGCGCTGTATTAGGCCATATTCGTTTTGGTACATGCATTGGTGTCAGCACTCTCACTTTTCAATTTCTTTATAATAAAAAACAGGTGGGATCAACAACAGAAGTATTTCAACAACAGAACAACGCAAACAGTACTAAAAATAGCTCTGCACATCCCCTGTGAATCCACCACCACCCCGAAACGGCAATCCCATGTCAGCTGGCATACTACATCAACAAAAACATACAAAAATAAAGAAAAAGAACTAACATATGGTGCCAGCTGCAAGGGTGCTGCAAGGGGGGAGGAGAACCCACCCATGCTGCCAGGGAAACTAAAACTAAAAAAGAACAAAAGGCACCAGGTTGTTGGACTCAATCATTGGTCCAACCCATTACTCCCCAGTCACTCCCATTCTCAAAACAGCCCAAAAAAAGAAAGAATTTAAATCATGAACGTCGGCACAAACTATGTCAAAGGGGCTAAAGACTAGGTAGCTCACTGACTGCTTGGATTGGGTTAAATGTCCATGGACAAAAGACTGTGAAATTATTTCTTGTGTTACTGTATGCTGTATGCTGCTGGTGTTAATGCCTAAACTTCTTAGGCATTTTAACTATTTTGAAAAACATTTTGAAATAGTGATAATAGCCGATCTACAAGCTCACAACGTGATGATGTAGAACGGCTATTTTCACAATTTTAAAATCTTTTTCAAAATAGTAAAAAATGCCTTATAAATGTAGGCATAAGGGTAAGGCGCCGTGCAAGATAGGGCCCCTTGGTCCACTGCCAGCAATGTGCCTAATCTTATGCAAAATTAGCTGTGGACACACACCTGATAAAAAACAGATCTGGATATGATGAACATCAACCACAATAATCACTTCCTAATACAAAAACGGATATGGATATGAAGAACATCAACCACACAAGGTTACACCATTGGAAAACACAACACAGGGAGATGTGATCATTGTGGGGAGGGAGAAACAGTAGAGCATGTAATGTTGTAGAGTATTTGGTTCTCAAAAGTTCCCAAACAATACATACAAAATAATGAATACAAATAAACAAAAAGTGGCTCTCTTTGAAGTAAATAAAAGCTACATCAATATCTCCAAAAGCTTACAAAATAATATTTTCAGTTTTAATTTATTTTGGACCTGAGTAGAGAAATATTATTATTAATTTTAAAATCACGATTATACTGAGCTTTAACTTTTTACCCCAAGAAGGGTCTTTTTGTTTTTGTCTTGCCGTTGTTATTTTTGTACCACTTTGTGATTTGCAAAAATGTAAGTGTGTTATAAATAAAATGCATTATTATTATTATTATTATTAATATTATAGCTCTACGATTAAATAATTGTGAGGTTTAAAATCTGGGTGATAGTCCCATCCCTAGTCCAGAGACCCCCAGGGATTCTCGAGGGGGTTCCTGCTGGTCAGGAGCAAAATCAGTAACAGACTGGTTAACCACTTTAACCTGATCTTATAATTCAGTATTAGAAAATAGCCGATCTGCTATTTTCAAAACATTTAGAACGATCTTGAAATAAATTCTTTTTTTTTAAGAATTACAACACCGGTTTCGCTGGCACAAAATCGTTTCAGATGGGGTCCGTGGCCAATTACATGTCAATTTGGGGTCCTTGACATGAAAAGGAGAATCACTGCTGTGTAGACTAGAGAATATGATTTATAAAGAATGCAGCTAATTCTAAGTATGTTATGATTTTACATGCTAAGGAAAAATTCTGGGGTAAGGTGTTATAGATGTATATTAGAGTTACTTAGAGTAACTAATTTGATAGAGAGTATTTGAGTTTCATTTTTATTTGTTTATATATTTATTTTTAATTTATTATGGGTAACTGGACTCTGGTCCTATGCTCTGGTCTCTTCATTTGACCTACTAGTACTAAAGACTGGTGACGCGAGGTTAATACTGAAGAGACCAGTTGGTGGCGGTAATGCACATAATTATGTTTGCCAACAGCCAATAAACTGTAACAGAAGAAGAAAACACGAACACCAACGAACCACGCACGAACAAACTTGCGACCCAAACAAAACCATGCGAACAGGTTTGGCTATATTTATAATGGCTGTATTAGTTTAATTGTCGTGTTATTTGTTGATCTGATTTATTGAGTCGAATAACGGACGTTAGCTGCATTGAACTTAACTAAATGTTATCTAGCATTAGAAAACGGGAACACACGCGTTGCTTTTTCTGCACCCACTGTATGCTTCTAGTGTTAGCTTAGCTGGCTAATTGCTACATTACAGAAACACGACTGTTTGTTTACCACACAGAAACGTATTCAATATAATGGTTTACACGTGCCGTGCTATCCACAACATTAAAGAAACGTTGGATGTTTACCTTCTCCCCGCTATTGCTAAGTTGAGCTTTATTCTAAGCTTGCGCGGTGGTTGTTGGTTGTTTTAACCTGTTTTCCTTTCCGTCAGCAGCACCATGTCTAAAAGAAAAGTAACTTTTGAAGACGGTAATGGGGAGTTAGATCTGGATGCTGACCCAATTCCTAACAAAAAGGTGCAGTCTCTTGCATAACAAGCCTCGGATCAAGACTATCATAGTTGTATTGTATCGATTTAGACATTTGCATATATGATCCGAAAGTAAAAGTCAGACTCGATTAAATACATCGATGATAGCCTTGATCCAAAGCTATTGCATAACATTGTACTGCGTGTGCATACAGCACTGAACTTCACAAGCCCATGCAGGCATGAACAAACGTTTAAGTGCATTGTAATGAAAACCAAAGGGAATCATTTATTGGTCCATAATATCTTATTTGTTGGTTGGTCCTCATTCAATTCATGTTACTGGCTTACCATGTTGATTTATTGTTTTACTACTTTAAAAAATAAATAAAAATGATTTGCCTCTTGCACATACATGATATAATAAACACAACTCACAACGGATGTTCTAATTTAAGGAAGGGCATAAACTGATGTGGGCATAGCCTATAGTGAAGATGCTTGTCTTGGTCTGATTGTGTTTAACATGGAAGGCAATACTGCGTATTGTATTATAATAGGTGTGTTCTGGGTTTACATGAAATGCTTTAAAAAAACTTTTTGGAGTCTCATATGACACCGGTGCCGTTTTTTTTTTAAACAAAATGCCTGAAAGCGTGCTAAGCGAGCACATTAAGCTTAATCAAAAGTAAAACTGTAGTTCAAATTAATATCCCATACAAGATGATAACTTTAATTTTATTGTTGTAAAATGTAAATACCATAATTGAGACGTGAGAATAAATACAGCAGTGGCGCTGACCTTTTCTTTTCTTTTTTTCTCTCTCTCTGGCTGGTGAGTCAGATTTGTGAAGAAGTGACTGGACCTGGCTCCAGATTCAAGGGAAAACATTCCCTTGACAGTGATGAAGAAGATGAAGGGGAGGATGACTCGAAGAGCAGCAAGTATGACATACTGGCCAGCGATGATGTGGAGGGTAAGTCGAAACAATAGATTATTTGTTCTGCACTTGTGAAGTGATATATTTAGCTGGCTTTCATTTATTAAAGTTTGGAACTTTTGTCCATATATTGTATGAACATACTATTTAAACATCTACCCTGATCCCTACACACATCATTGTGTCTTCAACTACACATGCTCCAGAGTCTCTCGATTCTGCACCTGTGTTTTGTTTAGCAGTGGGGTCTAACTCTGTTCTTGTCATTCTCTGGTATAATACAAAATTACCAACTGGCACCTTTTTTATCATAGCACATTTGCTATGATGGATCTGTTTTGTCGTTTATTTTTCCAGAATAATTGGTTCAGATTATTCCATGTTTGGAGCTATTGTGCTAGAGAAATGAGCTTATGACTCTTGCTGGCTGGGCAAACCTTCCTCTTTTGTAGAATATTTGGCTTGTTGTTCCAGCTATGATTTTAAATGGTAACTAATAACTAAATGAAACATACTGTGCATTTAGAGATGTTTCATATGCGCTCGTGGAGCCCCGCACTAAGTAACAGGGCCGCAGGCTGAGATTTGTACAAAACAAAACTTCTCCACATAGCAGCGCACCAAAACATTGGATTTTGGATTGTGATGATACGAAAATTAATAAAATCAGGCTAAACGGAATATGATCATGCTGTGATATTGTCGTACCCAGATTCCCAGCACAGACACAAACATTTAAAGAGAGCCGTTGTTTGAATAGAGTACACATTGATATTAAATTGATTGTTTTAATGTTTCCCCTTTGGCATCTGGTAAAGTCCCATAACATTCCCAAATACACACACTTATAGATCGTCCATGATGGCATTGATTTCACTAAATTCTGTGCTGTGATGCATCTCCCTGTCAAAGACAACAGACTATTATATAGTCCAATAATGGTCTTTTATTTAACACTTAATATTAACGGGTCAACTAACATTCTCAAATCTCTCTGTCTCTGCCAGCCACACGTCCAACTCCCTCTCAAATACATGCATTCCCTGCCTACCCATTACTATAATTCCTCTGACCTTGTGCTAAGCAAAACATTTTCCGTATATGACACCACCCCTCCTACTCCCGCCGCCCCAAGGATTGGCCAAGCCTAGTTGATGTGTACTAAATACTTTTTTTCTTTACTCTGGGAACGTTTTTAGGACAAGAGGGAGCAACAATTGACTGTGATGAGGGGATTCCCATTACACCCTTTAACCTGTCGGAGGAAATGCAGGAAGGACACTTTGACTCTGAGGGGAACTACTTCATCAAAAAGGATGAAGAGATTAGGGACAACTGGCTGGACAACATAGACTGGGTAAATACATTTTTTTGTGATTATTTTCTCTATCTACACATCTCTGTGTGTGTGTGTGTGTGTGTGTGTATGTATATACTGTATGTGTGTATATACGTATGTGTGTGAACTGCGCACACACACACACACACACACACACACACACACACACACACACACACACACACACACACACACACACACACACACACACACACACACACATATTGTGTGTATAGGTACAGTGATGTTTTTTGGTGGTCAATTGAGTTGTTTTTGAGAAATTGCAGCGTTAAACCCGTATTTGATATTATATGGCTATAATTATGGTTATATTCATGTATGATGATGATGTATCTGAAAAACTAATCCTGAATCGGGGAAAAAGGTTTTCCCAAAATGCTGTCATTTTTTTTATTAGCACAAAAATAAATACATCAATAAATAAATGATAATTACAATAATAATAATGTTTAGTCTAAGTAAAATAGCATGCGTCAACTGGACAGAAACCTACAGTAGTAACCTACAGTTTTACATATTGATTTGAAAGATCAGTAGAATTAGGTTAGTATGATGTCTACTTTATGCATTTCTGTGCCTACGGTACAGATATCCTACTGTTCATTGTATTCACTACTACTTGGAAATTCAGAAACTCCAAAAAATAATAATAGGAAAAATACTATTTGCAAAAACAGAAATAGATAGGAACTAGTGATGCGCGGTCGGGTTTTTTCATGACCCGGGTTGAGCCCCGCGGGTCGTACCTATAATTCTGTAAAATCAAGGTTAGAAAATAATCTTCAAGTATACACCCCAAGTGTATTCAAACTGTTTTATTGTTATCATTCTTATTCTTATTAGGAATAAAGACAAAACAAGAGCATATGATTTATTTATTTATTTTTTCGTGTGAGAGCGGCTGACCCGCTCACCCGCAGCCCGCATAATTAGTGTGGTTGCCCTAACAGGGCAACCAGACTATAGTAATCCTCCGGCTTTATTATTATTATGCTAGATAAACAATAGTTTAGATCGTCTCTCCTCCCACAGTTTATTTTTCCCAATTTAGTGCCATATGTCAAAATGACCGGCCTCACCGGGAATCGTGCGCTTGTATAAGGCTAAGAGATTGGTTGCATAGTTTTATTGATATTGATTTATTAGTGCATTAAATTTCCCCATCCACTTTAATGGAAAAGTGCAAAAACTCAAATTCAAGTATTTTTTTCTCAGAAACCGTAAGAGCTAGTTACCAGATTTGGAGGGGAGGTTCCTAATTTAGTCCGAAATTATTGATAAAATAATTACACTAATCGGCCACATGGTGGCGCTATAACAGCCCCCTTTACGTTTTGGCCTATAACTCTTGAACCGTAGGTCGTAAAATCAAAATTTCTTTTCCCCTAGATTTCTTGGGTCATGACGCATCTCCCCATATAGGCCACGCCCATTTGCGTCAGGATAGATTTTCCGCCATTTTGAATTTTCTTCAAAACACACTTTTAGCTCCTCCTCCCATATATTTTGTCCAAATTTAACAAAAATCGGTACACATGATCTCTGGGCCCATGCGATAAACATATCCAAACGGCATTTTGATAGTCCTTACCGTTCGTCCGTAAATGGCTTCCAAAGTTAGTGGAAGGGGCCCGTTTTACCAAAAATGCTACAAATCACGAACGAAACGTCCGGTCAATCCCAAATTTGAATCACATGTCGAGGGTGGTTTACTCAACAAATTCCCAAAATAATTTCCACTTTGACCCATAGAGGGCGCCACAAATGCCCAAAACGTAACCGTTTTATGCAAAAACATGATTTTTGGGGGATCAATCCTCTCAAAATGAAAAGCAAGTGATCTCAGGAGTGACGTGACAATGTAATTGCCGCAGCCTCCGACGGTATTCCTCCCAGCGTATTACTCGGGTCCCGGCGGCACCGACCCGCGAATCGCGTCGGCGCAACCACACTTTGCAATTGCCCTGAATTGCGACGCGTCTAGTTGCCTCTGAAATCCTGACTCGACCACCCGCGCCGCGGGTTGACCCGCGGGTTACGGGTCGGCCCCGCGCATCACTAATAGGAACTATAGAACAACAAAGCTTTGTGGAAGGGGGAAGCATAATAGAGACGGAACAGATATTTTTTATTGCTCTGGTGTTTTTTACAAAGCGTTATTCCCTTCAAATAATTTATTTACGTTTTAAGTCTGATTTATGCTTGTGTCACACTGAAAAGAACGATTTACAACAAGAGTTTCGGTGTGCAACAGTACGGTTCGACAAACTATAAATACACATAGCCAGCGGAGAGGGAGGGGGGCTCACTGCCTGTCGAGAGATGCAGTCACTCAGGAGAGAAGGAGACGAGGCCCGCAGGCGTGTTCATGTTGGCTCTGGGGATAATCTCAATGCGGGAATGTCCCGCATTATAAGTGCTGAATTTGTTCATAATGTAGCAAGATTAAGTAGTATGCGTCCTGTGGGCCCCGCGATGGTTTGTTTGATGCGTCCTTTCTTAAAAATATGCATCAGAGACGTAGGACACAGGGCTATGAGCATCACTGTATGTACACACACACACACACACACATACACACACACACACACACACACACACACACACACACACATATGTTAAACTGTACAGTAATAAAAAATGGTCTTTGCTTAGGTCAAAATAAGAGAACAACCTTTGAAGTCAAAGAAGAAAGGTCTGGCAGCCAAGCGTAGACGCAGAGTTGGGGATGAGGATGAAGCTGAGGAAGAGAAAAAGAGAGAGGAGCAGCAGCAGGAAAACAGTGAGACTGAGGAAGATATGCAGGGAACCGAGCCTGCAGAAGACCCGCTGGCGTCCTACACACAGTATCAGCTCACACAAGCTGTGCTGGAACTTTTGTCACCAGGGGAAACTGTCGCTGCAGGACTCCGCCGGTTGGGAGGCCTAGGAGGACGAAAGAGGAGCAAGCTGAGGGCTGAGAATGAGAAAACGGAGGAGAACAAAAGAGATACGGAAAAGCTCGACAGGCTCACGGCACTGGCTGACAGACTGGTGGGGAGTGGGATGTTTGAGATCTATCAGCAAACCTATGAAAAGCTGGCTTATAAATTGAAGAGCATGAGCCAGAGTCAATCAACTGCAATCAGAAACAACGATGACAGTGATGAAGAGGAGGAAGAACTTGACATGTTCGCAGATAAAATCGATGTGAAGCAGGGCAGCAAATCCCAGGACAAAGAGCGTAACGGAGGTACCTCATTGATTACAGTGCTCCTAGTGTGTGATTTTAATTGTTAAAATGTGCTCTTTTTTTAAACCCTGTTTGCTCTCCCCTTAGTGAGTGATGATGAAGTGATGTGGGAGTACAAATGGGCCAATGAGGAAAGTTCAGAACTATACGGACCCTTCAGCAGCCAGCACATGCAGGTATTTTTACGATTATGTTTGTTAAGCAAATACTGTAAATATGGTACATTGGCTCATTTGTTGTTGCAAAGGTGCAAACCTGGACTATACAATACATTCTTTGTCGTTCAACATGTTTCTTCTTTTTCTCCCAAATGTTGCACAAGAGTGTGTGGTATAAGTGTGTGGTGTTCTTCTTTTATTTTCTATCTCACTTTGAAAACCAAACCGGTGTGACCGGCTCTTGGCTTGCACTTGAACGTTTTTGACAGACTGACAAACAGTGGCTTATGCATGTTTGCAGCTAAAACAATAAGTAGCATGTATGTCCAATTAACACTTTTATACACAATAGCCAGAATGTCAAGATGTAATATTGCTGGTTTATAATTCATATAGTCAGAACTTGTGGAAAAAGAGAATGCATGTTGTAACTGTAAATCCACATCCCACCTTTCATAAGTGTGACGTGATAGTTAAGAGGATCAGTGCCCATTTACCTGTCAAACTACTTCTCTAGAGTCTAGAGTGAGTGATGCCCAGGGTCATACCACCAGAGGGAGCTCATTTTACCGCGTTCCCCAAACATTCGGCTCAAACATGGGGGAAAATGCATTCTACTATGCTTTACCAAAAGCCATTTAATTAAAGATCTCGACTCTACCTACCCAAACTGAAAACGAACATAAAAGGATGACTGACCTCAAAATACAATTGGGCTTAGTAGAACACCCGTGCTCCCACCCCTCTTTTCTCTGTAAATATAACGTTTGCTACTACTGGCGCTTTTACTGACATGTATTTGTTTGTATGTATTGTATGTCATACTGATGAATTGAGTACAATGGACCACAATGGAAACGAGGTGTTATCCTTTTAGCATAATGTTTGACTGTACTACATGTACTGTTAATAAACTTGTTATTAAGGTATTCAACCAGTCAATCAAAAAACTCATGTAACTGTCAGCAAGTAGTTACATTTGTTTTACATTGAATGGCTTATGCCATGCTTAGTTTGGGCATTTAAAATGCTTACCTCTAAACATTTTTTAAGTTACTGCTTTTCTGAGAGGGTCTATGGCTGTTATGATCCTTTCATGCTAAACTACTGTGCATTTTACAATTAATTAGGTAGTGTCCTTAGCCAAATTAAATTACATTGAGTGCACAAGTAGGGAAACTGAAGTTGAAATCCCATAGCAGTCACTGCGTCATACCGCCACCGGCTGGTTTTACCTTTAACCCAAATCTGACCAGCTTTAATCTTCTTACTGTCTTTTAATTTCAGGACTGGGTGGATGAAGGCTATTTTAAAGATGGTGTTTACTGCAGGAGGGTCGACCAAGAAGGCTCCCAGTTCTACAACTCCAAGAGACTAGACTTTGAGATTTATATGTGATTTACCATTGTCTTACTCAAAATTATCTTTCCTCTCACCACTGTCCAGTGTTTTGATTTGATGTCAAATTTGGTGCATCAGATTGAGATTTAATGTCATGTTTTAATAAATTGCTCATTTGGCTTGTTCCTCTGACCCATTATTTTTCTTCATTTTAATTGAGTCGGTGTTCATGAAAATGCTCACTGTAACTGAATTGATTTGGTTCCAAATTGATAAAGATGTTGGATATTATTGGGTACAAAAAGATTTTGTTAAAATGTTAAAGCACTACATTCTGATAGTAATCATTGCTATAGTATAGACTAGAGTCTTTGTTCAGTAACATGGGTCTCCCTGTCTCTAGATCTTCAGTAAACAGAGAGTACATTTTTCAGGATGTTATACCAATTTTATCCAATCAGGAGAGAGAACTCCACAAACGTATCCGCTTCGATTTTACTGTTCCAGTGCCAATTTTGTCTGGTGGGTGGGACCAAAATGTTAAACATGCTGCCTGCTCCCACAAATGCACAGACATCATGTCGTGTTGCAACGCATTATATGCATAGATATGAGAGTCGGGTCGGGAGGGGGGCTCCAAGGAGAAAAGGTTGGGTACCACTGACTTAGACTTAATTCGTAGTCAATTGACCCTATAGTAATAATAATAATGGATTTTATTGATAATGCACTTTACATTTACTTTACATCCGATGATGCCAAGTCTTGCAGATGAGAGGTTCGGTTAGTCCAGCGTGTACACTGAGGGAAGTGGTAATATATCTATATCACAATCACCTTTCAGAATTGGAATCATGCTGCCAAAGACTGCAAAAATATTACGTTACAGTATAAAATAAATAGCCATTGTCTGTAAGCAGTTGAAGTGAAGAGAACACTGGCAATATTTACGTCACCATGCATGCCCCACCAGTGCACCACCCCACCCAAAAAGGGGGAAAAAGTGGGATGTCCGTGATTTGATGTGTAGAGTTAAAAACAAATAAACCCTTCATATAATGGATTTACAAACTACCAACTGGTGGTACTGGGCATTAAGCCGTAATTAACTTACATTTCCAGGTCACTCGAGGACAATTGAGTGTGTATGACATGTATATTGTATATCCATGTTTGTGGGCTAAAGGCTACACTTTTCTGCGTTGCTTGAAGCGGCGTCATCTGATTGGTCCACTGCCGGGAAGCCCTGTCTGGCGGAAAGCTATGTCAATGTTCTATTGGCTGATGGGACGCGACTGCACCGTCGTGATTGGTTGGTATGATGTGACCGTCTCGTTGTGGTTGTTGACTGTGTTGCCATGTCCGTTTTTTATAAGTGATTTTGGGCTTGTTTTTCTGTTAAGTTGCTTGTAAATATTCTTTGGGCTTGTTTCTAAAGTGTACTTGCTTATTTAGGCTTGTTTCTAAAGTGTACTTGCTTATTTAGGCTTGTTTCTATAGTGTACTTGCTTATTTAGGCTTGTTTCCAATTTGTTTGAATAATTATTTAAAGCAGTGGTTGTCAAATATTTTCATGAAAATGTTTTGTACCAGGGGGATTTGTGTTGTTAGAATGTTTCAAAAATAAATATTCCACATTTTATTGCAAGAGTTTTTGGAAATAGCAGATCGACAAGCTCGCGATGCCACGCGTTGAGAGCTTGTAGATCGGCTATTTTCATAGACCTGGTTGCTTATTTCTCTCACAAAATATGGCAATTGGCAACACTGCTCTTTGGGGTTGGTAGATGTGTGGAAGACGTTAGACGTAGGAGGGCGCCGTCCGTCCGGCATGTCGGCTTGTTTACGATAAACATGATCACAACAGTGTGCCGCCTCTACAAACGCACCTGTGGTAAGTTTGTAGACGTTATTAGCCTGGTTTGATAAAAACGTGCAGTGAATGATACTGGGGGTGTCGTGAATGCGTTAGTTTCCCCGTCACCGCGGAATGCGCGCAAACGTCAGCGTGTGTTGACGTCCGCTAAATGGCTCTGACTATGCCCTGGTACCAGCGTAATGTGTGCGTTTGCATTTCGTCGTACGGCTGCGTCGCGCGCTGAAAATAGCCGATCTACAAGCTCACCGCGCATAGCGCGCCCGGTCCGCTGTGAGCTTGTAGATCAGCCATTTTCGGCTTTTTTTTTTTGTATGAATCCGGACGGCAACCGTGCCATTCATGTCTGCTGGCTAAAACCAAGGCACCCTGGGTGGGACGGTTAAAATAAACGCGATGTGTAAAATAAAAAGACTGCTCTAGCAGGTTTTCTCAACATTACGCTGGGATGTTAGTAATGGCTTGTAAAATGAACCTTTGAATATATGAAACCAATATATGAAACCAGGTTGTCTCTTTTCCAGCAAATATACCGAGCTTCTTTTTTGATCAAGTGATACCCGTATGAAATGATCAAACACATTGGTAGTTTGATTTTGAGACTAAATGTAGGCTACTTGTCTTTGGTACACCTTGAGCTTCAGTGTTAGTATTTAGCGATATCATTTTCGTTAGTTACATTACCTTGACATGTCAAGTACTGTACTTAAATAAGTACAATTTTTTTTAGATATTTTTACTTTAATAATAATAATAATAGCTTGAATTTATATAGCGCCTTTCATAAACCCAAGGACGCTTTACATCAGAACAATGAACAAATAACAGACAACTGAACAAACAAACAAACAACAAACAACTATATGCCATAAGCCTGAGAGAATAGGTGTCTTTTCAAGGCAGCTTTAAAATAGTCCTTTACTGGATTATTTCCAATTTTAAATACTTTTACGCCTACTCCACTACATCTCTGAGGCAAATGTTGTACTTTTACTCAACTACAATAATTTGACAGCTTTAGTTACTTTGTAGATTTTGATTATTATTACAAAACATACATTATACTTCAGCCCTGGCCCCTATATACATTTCGGCAATTTGAAAATAGCCGATCTACTTGCGTAGATCTGCTATTTTCAGAAGATTTTTTAAACATTTGAAAACTTTCTGCATAATACGTGCTTTCTACTTTTGATACTTTTAAGTACATTTTGATACCTATACTTTTGTACTTTAACTCAAGTACATTTTTAATTTCGGACTTTTACTTGTAACAGAGTATTTCTACATTGCAGTAGTGATACTTTTACTTAACTTAATAAAGTTTATTAAGTACAAAATTGGAGTACTTTTTCCACCACCATTTATAGAGAATATACAATTTGAGTTTACGCCCTTGTGCTAGTTATAGTAGTTGGATCATTAGTGGCATGTCAAAGTTCTACTCTCATGACAAGGGGCTTTATTTAAAATAACACTTATTGGAATTGATAAACGATCTATGTGCTCCCAGTCTCCACTATATTTTTCAGAATATGGTCGCTCCAACAGGTATTCTTCACTGCAGAATACCATAGTCTACAGCAGTGGTTCTCAACATGGGGTCGGGACCCCAAGGGGGGTCCCCACACGATTTGGGGAGGGGCCCCCCAGATGACAGTGAAGTGACTATTTAAAGGACGACTTCACCGCTTTTCAACCTATCTTCATATATTTGGTCCTCACCAATACTCATGATAAAATGGTACAATTTTTTTCTACTTGGTCTGTGTCTCATAGGAGGGCTGTGGACAGTCCAGAAACCTGTCTACCAGTGACGTCATCGTTAAGCATGATTTTTTTTTCCAACAAGATTTCACATTTTTTATTTCGATTTTTATTAACACGAGAACAATGGCTTCTTTTATTGCATTGCAACTTTCCAGGAATAGAAAGCCTGCAGTTTCTATTAGCTTGGATTCCCCATTGATGATGTCACTGGTAGACGGGACTCTGAACTGTCCACAGCCCTCCTCTGAGACACAGACCAAGTAGAAAAAAATTGTACCATTTTATCATGAGTATTAGTGAGGACCAATTATATGAAGATAGGTTGAAAAGCGGTGAAGTCGTCCTTTAAGGACTTAAGACCTTTTTTAATACCTAAAAAAAAGAAGCGAGAAAAAGACAGTTACTGCATCAACTATGCTATAAAAACTGGTCAAACATTGACCAAATTGTCAAATGATATAAGAAAGAGGTGAAAATAGCCGATCTTGCGAGGCATTGTGTGCTTGGCGATCTTCTATTTTCACAATATCTGTCTGTGAAACCGAAATGTAATGCCTGAACTCCTACAATTCCAAGTGATTATCAGGGTGTGGGGGTCCCCAGTTCAAATAGGATTATTTTGGGGGTCACGGCCTGAAAAGGTTGAGAACCACACTGGTCTACAGGATTGTAAACTAATCGTCATTAATTCCATGAGTGTTTTTTTTTTGTCCACTGCTTTTATGTCGAATTGATATCCTCCTGCATGCTTTTTTCTTTTGTTCATTATTGTTGTTTACAGAGGAAGACAGACAGGGGGAGAGAGATGTTGACATATCCCTCTGACTCAGATGCTATTCCCCCAAACCCATTCTGTAGTGTACCCCCCCCAAGTGAACCTCCACCACCTCTCCTTCCCCTTCCCTCCTTCACTCCCAGGTATAGTTATCCTGGCACCATTTGCATTGTTTTGTCTTTTTATGTTTGTCTTTTTTCCCCCGTTTCGTTTTTTATTAATTGCTGTTATTAGGAATAGCATAGACTAGAGCAGGGGTGGGCAGCATTTTTTTTCCCCAGCGGGCCATAATTACTAAAGTGAGTGAAGGGCCACACACTGGACTATTGGATTGAAACTTGAAACACATAGAGCTGAATTATGTTAAAACTGCATGAATTTGGTAGACATTACCTTAAAAGGTATATATATATATATATATATATATATATATATATATATATGTATATATATATTTTTTATAGCTTTACTGTATCACACATTATCAAACATAATATATGCATTATAAAGATGGAATCAAGGCTGTTTCACTGTCGCATTATAGACATTTAACATTTGAGTACATACGGATGGAATGCAGGTATATGTACTCTAATGGTACATATTAATTACTAATAATTAATTGGAGTTGAACTAATTTCCCTCAAAACCATTAACACAAAATGCTGCCTTTGTTTTAAGATGTAGACTTTTGGGGTGGTCATTTAGTTTTGCTTTGAGGACTTCGAGGGCTGGATTGAGATGGTCAAAGGGCCGGGTCCGGCCCCCGGGCCGCATGTTGCCCATGTGTGGACTAGAGCCTATGAGAGATGGAGACTATCACAACGTCCCTCACTGTATTTGAAACAAGAAAAGCTGATTTATAGGCTATCATTTGGTGTTTCAAATTATTCACAGATCTCAGGAGGATGAGAGAAAGTCTGGCACCAGGAGGAGTGGTCGCATTCAGGGGTTTAAAGAGCAGATTCCGAAAAAGCAGAGCCACAAGGACCGTGTGGCACCTGAGAGATCATTCAGACAAACTCCGTCCTTCACCAAGCAAGAGAGGGAGAGTGGCATGGTACTATAACTCTAAAAATCTTTATTTAGAGATTGGAGGAATGAAAGGAATGGAAATGTTAGATAGTTGCTGCTGCAATGCCAATCCCTCCCAACTGTAACGCTCATGTAATAATAATATATATTTTTATTTATAGTGCACTTTACATTTGAAACAAATCTCAAAGTGCTACAGTACAGAGGAAAAACATAAGCATAAAAACAACACATCTAAAAAAAAAAAAAAAAGTCTAAAAAGAAGAAACATTTAAAATCATGTATCTTTCTGTAGGTGCGATTGTCACAATCTCTGTCAGTAAATCTGCTGAGAGTCGATTACGCACACCTACAGCAAGTAAAGCAAAATGAGGTTGGTTGGTCTTTTTCTTCCCTTGCTCCTTGCGCCCTCTCTCTTTGCTGTGAAACCTTAATCTGTCCTGCTCTCCCCTCATTGTTTTGTCTGTCCATCTGACCCTCTTGTGCTCTCTCTCTGGCATGTCTGCATGCAATTGCCTGCATTTGCTGTTAGAGCTGCCCCTGATACTTTTCTGTTAGTGCAGAAGCTCTAATGCCTGTACCACAACAGTAGTGACCTATACTGTACACTACATTGGACTGGTGTGAGGGTTAATTGGGTGATTTAATCCTCCTTCATGGTCTGTTGCACCTGACACAAACAAGCAATTGACTCTTACTGTGACCTACTAAAGCCTAGACGGCAAGATGTACAGTATCATCCTTGTCTACTGTCTTTAGTTTTTTCTCAAAATTGTATAATTTTTTTTTTGAGCAGAACCTACAACATATATTCTGAAATATTTTCTTTGCAGGATACCCTTGATTCTGAGGATACCTCAGATTGCCCAACAAAGTGAGTATGCACTCTAATTGTTTTGAGCAAAGTGAGTATGCACTCTAATTGTTTTGAGCAAAGTGAGTATGCACTCTAATTGTTTTGAGCTTGTTTTGTGCATCACATTTATCATATGTTGAAATTATGCTAATTTTAAATTATTTGTATATATTTTTTTAATTGTCTTGAGAAACTACTCATCTGTCTTCTACACTGCAACAAATGACTGCATTCTTGAAAGCAGCACCTGCTGTGGTCAAACAAAATTGCCAGGTTTATTTGGTGGACAAAATGTGTCATGTTTAAAGGGAAATGGATGGAGACAGTCACTAGATGTCAGCATTTCAGAATAAGTAAGGTCTTGTCAGGGCATCACCCGTAGCTCAAGAATGCATTTCCTCTTAATGCGACATTGAAAGGAAACCATTAGTTTTTCTTTATTTCCCTTCAGTGAGCAGCAAATGTTTTTGTCAGATTGTCTCATACTTTTTCCCATGTCTTTGTCAATTATAGGCACCAGACAGGCAGAAGGGTGGATGCTAATCTATCTACTAAAGAAAATGTAGGAAAACGGCACGTTGAAAACACCGCACAGGGCCTTGACGCTCCTTCATCAGACATGGATAGGTGTGGAGAGTTGGCTGTTGGAACTGCACCTAAGCAGACAGGATGGGTTATTGGCCCATTGTTTCAGTCGTTGAAATCAAAGATGGCCAGTTTCACAGAGATAGTCATGACCCCTGTTAAGCTTTTCAAAGCTAATAGTTCTCCACTGGCCAGTGACAACACAGATGAACTGAAGCAGTGTAAGCTGCAGGCTCATAGCCGAGCATTTGATAGTCAATGCTCAGAAACCAGCAAAACCTTTCATGCACATGGCCAAGCTAAGAATGACAACAAGAAGATGGAAGCAGTTACAAGTGATAAGCATAGTATATCTTGTTTTACGTTGAGTTCTAGCCAGCTTGGAGTAAATGACCAGCTGGTTACTTGCTCACCCCAACAAGGGGGCACTGATTTGGGAAGTGGAGAGAACCTCAGACGAACTTCCGTTAAAGACTCTCAAAATGTAACGTTTGTTGCTGATTCATCACCACACGGCTGTGCAGTGGATGAATGTGCGTCGACTGAGAGGGAAACCGACACACATTATTCTTTACAACGCAGACCTTTGCCTTGCAGTGCTTCTGAGAAAGTGTCCAAATCTGTGGCTTCAGTTCACAAGTCCACCTCCGATAGCCTGCCTGATGGTAATACAGACAGCAGTCTCTTCCCTCGAAAAAGCCTGCGGAATGCATCAAAGGGGGTTGCGTTTCATGAAGGTGTTCTAAAGGCCACCCCGAATGAGGCCCAGGGTGAGGCAAAGCCTGACTGTGTGGCAGGTTCGGGGATGAGAATTGAGAGAGCAAAGCGAAGATTGAATCTGAGCTCGAAGACTGACACTGAAGCAGTTTTGATGAAGAGGAAAAAAAAGATAGCAGATGAATGTGCAGAACATGAAATATCGAGGGACAACCTGAATCTGTGGCCAGTCAACGGCATACCGGGAGGTTTAAAGGTGCAAAGGAACAGGATTGTCAAGATGGATACTGTCCAAGACATGGAAATGAAGCTCTGTGCTACTGAAACAAAGATAAATGTTTATGAGGATACAAAAAGTAAATTAACTGGAGGACAGAACAGAGTCAACAGACAAAATCAGTTTGTGAAAGTAAATAAAGCAATGTCACTCACACATGCTGAGAATGTTTCCAGTACCACGGTAGCTTCCTCAATGCATCATAATAATGGTGTGTCAGAGATTAGCCAAAAGGACAATAACAGGAGGAATACCAGTGGTTCAAACAAAATGTCCAAGAAACAAACCAATAGCAGTCCCTGTGAACCTAACGGCAATGTACAAATGGAAACTACCATGACAACCATTTTGACAAAAGAATCCCAACATGAACCGTTCTCAGGTGTCCCCGATCAGCCCATGCAGGTACAGCTGTGCAGTTCTCAACCGACATCCACGTTTCCCCACAGTTCACACTACATGAACACATCCATAAAACCACTCAAACGGAAATCGCTAAAACAAAATAGTTTGATTTCAGAGCCGGACAGCACTTTGGATTTGAAGGAGGAAGGCGGTAGAATTGGACCCAAGCATTCATCCAAGAGGCTGAAAAAGGACAGCAGGGTATCCGTTAAATCTGAGCTAGGTGTAAAACTATTCACTGAGCCAAGTATGGACAACTCTACTTCATATGATACAGTAAAAGAAGTCCAATCGAAAGAAGTTGGAGATAAGACCTCCATGGAGTCTGTGTCTGTACTTTATGAAATGACACCAGCAGAATGTTCTGTAAAAGTATATCAGTATGACTTGAAAGATGTCACTAGAATTGGTGTGAAAGAGATGAGTACTAAATCTCTTACGGATGAGATACTTCTTACTGATGGTGAAGCCACTAACCAGAGTCAGACCAAAGTTATTGAAGAAGTAAAAGAAGAGGATGGGAGGGTGGATGTATTCACAGATGGGGTTGACATAAACACTTCTGCATCTGAGCCAAGTCACCATGCAAGAGGAGTGAAAAATAAGCGAAGGAGAGCTGCAAACCAAAGGAGGAAATGCAGAGTTCTGTTTAGTAAAAGAAATGAAGATGAGGAAGAGACAAACACAACTGCTGGTCAGGAGTTGGACTTGGCAGTAGAAACACGTCCGTCAGAAAACAGCTTTTCTAGTGGCCTTTTACGGAGTTACTCTTGCCCGGATATGCCATCCGTTATCCACCATGACACACCCTGGAGTCCTACCGTAAACTGGTCACAGCATGGCAAGATCTACACATCACATCAGCACCATTCACCCAACATTCCTCCTATTCTCCATGCACATACATCAGCCAGGCGTGCTCGCCGGCACACTGTCTGCAGTGTGGAAATAGAGAGAGAGATTGCGCCTCTGTGCCTGCGAAAAGAGGTGTACCCCTCAAGAAGATCTGCTCCCTGTGGAAGTGTCGCCCATCATTTGTCTGGTATTGTGCCACTCTCTCCTTCTGCTTCCCTTTCTGCCCTGGCCTCCTGTTTCCTTTCAAGCCCACTGGCCTTCCTCTCTAAGAAGTTTGAGAACAGAGTGGCGGCCACCAGCAGCAGTGCTCAAAATCCCGTCTCTTCCCCTTCCTCAAGTGTTTTCACAGCTTCTACATCTTCACCCAGCTCTTCTGCTTGGCACTTGTTCCCCTCAAGAGCTGACACCTCTGCAGCCGCTGTGTCCTCTGTCTCCAGGTAATTTAAAAAAAGCTGAACGGTTGTTATTATTTATAGATTCTGATGTATGCCCACCGATGATGGAGTAGTCAACATTTATTCTGAGTTTGTCCCTCTTCGCAGTTCGTTGGCACAGATTCCCCTGGAGTGTGAGACTAGACAACAGAGTGGGGAAGATGAATATGGTGAGGACACAAGTTGTTCCAGTCAGGAGTTTGAGGAATTAACATTGAGTGAGGAATTAACATTGAGAGAGGAGAAGTCTTTCTCGGATTCGGAAATCAAGGTATGAATTATTGTACCCACATAATGAGTGTAATTACATGACTTATACTTATTAGCACTATTAGAACATTTATTTTCATTGGTTGATATAATTTATTGTCAGAGATGAAGATTGATCAATTGTTTATTGTTCTCCGAGAGGACACACGGATGCACACAATTATTGTACCCACATAATGAGTGTAATTACATGACTTATACTTATTAGCACTATTAGAATTATTTTCATTGGTTGATATAATTTATTGTCAGAGATGAAGATTGATCAATTGTTTATTGTTCTCCGAGAGGACACACGGATGCACACAACGTAGTAAATTGACATATCATAGTGCACTACAGTATTACAGTAATGCATAATCGGGACAAAAATCGGGCACTATGCTTATTTAGTGCTTGTATGGCTTAAAGTCAGAACCTTTAACACCTTTTGTACTCAATTTACCTTGATGTCTAGTGATGTTAACCCCTTTCTCTTCATAACAGGTGGTGAAAAAGCGCGAGGAACGGGGAAAGGTGTCGTCCATAAGGATACGCAGAGGATTGCCAAAACCACAAAACAATCTCACCCCTATGGGCCTGCCCAAACCCATCAGGTACATATATTGTGTTAGACATATGAGAAATTCTATAATGTGTTTGTATAGACAGTTTATTCCTAACGCTCTAATGTTTTTCAGTCACTATATGTTGTATAGTGTATAGTGATCTGACAAATAAACATGATTTTTTACTGTGTTTACGGTCCAAAACCCTTGGACACATCAGGTCGGCTGTTGTTTGATCAATTTTGTAGTTAAGCTAACTACACATTAGCTATCCTCACCCTGCGCAAGAGTTTAAAATATTTCATCTTTAAATAGGATAGGATGAATAGGGTTAGATTTCAAATATTATTAGATTTATTGCATAGCAACGGCAGAGGCCACGTCATTGACATCCCTCAACGATCTATTCATTTCTGCTTCCTAAAAAGAAGATATGGTAGGCATAGGGCTTCATCCAAGTGAACTAACTCTGATTATTTTATAAGAAATGATCCAATACAACATTATAGAATAAATAAAGGAAAGAAAGAAAGATACTGTTTGACATTTACAGTGCTGCAGTTGTAGAAGGCAGTGGTGTTGCGTGGGTCAGCTCTGGAGCCACCTGAACCCAACCGCAGGTGTTATTAACTCACCTGCATTCTGATCCGCTTTCCAAGGCAACATTAGCAAGCTTCTGTACCCAACCTACTCTTTAAAATGCTCTGAAATGTTTTTTGAGCTCATAAATTTAGGTAGGCTACAGGTTACCATAGGCTTATAGAGCAGGGTAACCATGGATCTTAAAGGACCTAATGCGTGTTCCTCCACATGTTAGGCCCTTTCGTTGAATCTGCTTGCACAAACGATAGGATAGATAACTACTGTAAAGAAACGATACAGAGGCTAAGAAAGGGCCTAAATATGGGTATGAATTAATACATTTGAATTTACATGAATGGACTGTATACATTCCATATTGCACAGAGACCGTTTTTAATTGGAGACAGGCTTTTAATAGAGAGAGCATTACTTTTAATATAGCTCCTCTTTTAGTATAAACTTGGATAGAGATATTTTAGAATAGTTTTAGAAGATATGTAATACTATATGCAGTATGTGTTACACTAGAAAGGCTAAAGCACTCAATTGGCGAGTAGTGATTTAAATTTTGCCAATATCACGCATGCAGCGGTTTTGTAGTCGTAGTCCCAGGGTGAGACCAGAACCTCTTGCTGGATGGGGAGCCTTTAAAATAAATTGTGTCCAGGATAGGAAGGGTGAACACTCGGCAGTGATTTCTGTCTCACTTCCTGGTCCAGGAGCAGTACAATCCTAGAGAGATGATACAGTGTATTGCGTCATTGCGGGTAGAGTGACATGCATACACAATGACAACCACTAGAGTAGGCCAATCACAAGTAGGCCAACAACGGATCCGCTTTTTAGAGTGAACGTATTACAATATTGATCAGTGGCTGTCACTTACTGATGACCATGATTGATCACCAGTATGGCATCAACGTGTTTTGTTACACACACTTTGTTCCATTCATTGTTTTGAGCAATTTTCGTGAGCTCTGTATACGTATGTATGTGTGTGTGTGCGTGTGTGTGTGATCAAAATAAATTAAGGGAAAAGTATTCCCTTCATTAATTTGAGCAGTATGTACATTTTGTTAAAGTGTGTTTTTGTAATGTGCAATTGAAACATGAAACAATGTGAGTTAACTTTTGGATAAAAATGTGTATGCATCATAATTATGCATGCATCAGCCATTGAGGAGTAACAGTTTGGTGCTTAGTTGTAGGACAATCCACTGCAAACACCAGATAAAGCTCTGTAGCACACAGATGCTGATGCAGATCTGGTATTTTACTGGTACAAATAAAACTGCTTCATCTCAGTCATCAAGTGTAAGACATGTTAGTCTTCATGGTTATTTGCAGGTACAAGCAGGAAGTAATTGTCCACTGTGTGGTAAACGTTTAAGAAGAAAATAAATAAATGGGTTAACAAGGTGAGCCGAATTGACCCAATCTGAATTTAGGATCTGAATCCAAATCCCAACGGCCCACACTTCAAAGCTCTGAACCAAATTTTGTCTCAGCCCTAATCACCAGGTTACCCTGAATGGCAACCAGACTGATTAATAAGTTGTTTCTTATGTGTTGTAACAGGCTGAAAAAGAAGGACTTCAGTTTGGAGGAAATTTATACCAATCAGAACTTTGCCATGCCCCCTGAAAGGTGAGACAATTTAATGTATCCAATCATCACAGCCTTTTTTTTGTGTTCTTTTTTTCAATTTAGCTATTACCAATGCCTCCCTGTGTACTGCAGTCCCTGACGCTTCCAATCCCCACTGTTGGCCTGGAGTGCTTAACAGGTGCCCCGAACAAGCAGTAGGACTCACTAATGCAAGCGACAATGACAGGGGTGACACTAACGGTTGCCCGACTACCCGTGGCAAGTAAATAAAACGCTCGGGCAGGTGGAGTTTGCTTTCAGGTTGCCCAACGGGTAAGAGAGTTTGAGTGGGGAAGCAACTGTCTTTAGTTCGCTATAAACAAAACGCAAGATGTTTGTGGAATTTTAAATACTGGCAAGTCGTATTGTATAGCTATTGAGATATTTGGCATAAATATTGAGGTGTGTCCATATCGCACAGCCCCAGAATTTGCAAGTAAGTGTTAAAATTAACGGTAATGCAAATTTTGCCTATCATGATTTAATTTTTCGGGCAAGTGGACATGACCTGTACTTGCCAGACAGGCAAGTGCCTCTGAGACCCAAGTGTCAACCCCTGAATGATATACATTTTCACAGTAGGAAAACGGTTGCAAATAACTCAGTTTTACCAGTTTACAAGCAGAAACATTATCAGCTTGACTGGCATTGCCGGAGTCACTGTGCTGAAAGCGCGTTGCTTGGCGACGTGTCGATCACCATGTTAAGGTTCCGGTACTCAGCATTGGCCTGGTTATTGCGTGGGTGAAATGGGTATAGATATAAACTCTTCTGAGCTGTGCACCGTTAAAGAGACTACTTGACGTGAGTTGTGCTCACATTAGTTAAAATATCAGTGTTCGTAATTCTTATAAAGGAATACAAGCTAAAGCATGTATGTTCAGATGATCGGTGTGTACGTAGATTGTTGACAGTGGAAAGAACTTGAAGATGGAACCAAGGTAGTGGGTATCGCCTTGTTCTTCTTAGCAAGGACACATGGCTTATTCAGGAAAAGGTTGTTTTGCTTTGCTTTCTCTGCTGCGTTGTAATCGTCTCAGAGTAGAGATCTGATTGGTGAGGTTTCGCAATCACCATTTTGATCAGAAATACCATTAATTGTAAACTGGTAATCGACACATGTCCCACAGCAGCTATTAGTCATGCCCATCCCTAATCATAAACCAGTTATTAGTGGGGCACCCTGGCTGTTCAGCCAGTTAGTGCTGATACCACGTTATCACAACATCTGTAAGGCAGGAATATCTCAAACTATCAGCTAGGCGCAATTAATCTGTACCATCTGTTTGCCTTTAACCGTCATTAATTTCATCCTCATGTTTCAGCCGACTGGAGACCATTTTTGAGCTGCCACATAGTAGACGGAATGGTTCTCAGTCTGTCTTTGGCCAGAAGCGTATCAAACGTTCTGTCGAGTTCCCAGAGGTCGGTGTGCCAAGAAAACCAAAGAAGCCAGTTGTTAGTGCTCCTTGGAAGGCCGGGAGTACCTCATCCTTGGGCAGGCCAAGGCGCAGCAACTACCATAATTCTAAAGATGAACCGTCCATCAGCATACAGGAACTGGACTCGCTTCTTTGCACCAAGCTTGACCAGTTGGATTTGTGGGTAACGCTTGATGAGGACAGCAGCTGACAAATGCTTATTGAAAATGATTTGGCTTTGCAAGGTTTAAAAGATGCTACAAAATGCACCACAAAGATAGGAAACGTAACCGCATTTTATTAAACTATAGCTTCCATCCAGTAGGATGTTTCACATCATCTTGTGGAACTTCTGACCACAAAATACTTATCCATCCATGAGCTGTATTTATTAGTGTTGTCATGATAATAAAATTAAGGAATTATGCTATTTTCATTGTGTAGCATTGGTAGACTACAAGTTATTTAAACTTTGCAGCATACTATTGTAATTGTACCTCTTTTCTAGAAATAGTTTGTGTGTATTTGTTCAAATGTGTGTGAATTTTCTACCGTGCCCATTTCTGAACACGAATATCAACGTTTCAGCCATCCATGTATGTTACTTGTGGAATAATTGATCCTGTCCAGAAACGAGCATTCATTGACCCTGCCCAGAAACAAACATTTTCTTACTTGCACAGTAAATCTTATACATGGTAAACCGTGATGAGCCTTTTCTAAGCAATTATATTTAAACTTTGTGCTCCAAATGATAGTTCTAATTGCTTTGTCTGTCTCACTGCTATTACAAAGCCTGAATAATAATCCCTGTTATTTCAGGATTTCATCCATGTGGCTTTGTTTCCAAACATTTTCCTCTGGCAGCTATTTTCCCTCTTAGAAATGCTGAACATACCTTTGTAAACATGCCATTAAGAGATTTGTGTGATTTGCTAAAATTATTTTGTTACGATTAGGTACTGTGTATCTGCTAATGTCCCAAGTAACATGGAGCAAGTTAAATGTAAATGTAGATCTTTTTGATTCAGCTCAGGGTAAAGAAAGCTGTCTTTGATTGTCAAACATTTTTAAGGCTGGAGGCTGTAGAAAATCCAACATGTAAATGTCATACCACTCCCAAAAGCATTTGGCACCGATTGTAGAGGTGTATAGATATGTCTGCTTGATAGCTTCTGTACGTCATTATAATTGGGTTTTCTTCTTTGTGATATTTATATTTGTATAGCAAATGGCATGTTGAAGAACAGCCCGTATATGTTTTCTTTATACCTTTGCCTACTATTAATAAAGATTGCCTTAATTGCAAGATGTTCTGTATAAATAGGTATTTCATATGTCTTGTATTTGTATGTATTGTATGCCGCTTTGTAACAATCTTGTCACTGTTTTCATGAGGGTATATGTTGAAGCTTGAGAAATTCAGCACAATTGTTTTGTTTTTATACAAAAATGTTTAATGATGTTTATATGTTTGAATATTCTATAGCATTCTTGATATATATTACATGTAACAATGCAACAAAGAGAACCTATACCTTTTTTGGCTAATACATGAAGCATCATATTGTTCTTAGTAACGAAGCACTGCCGTGATTTAACATCTTTGTTAATCTTCCAAGTTAAAGTCCCAATTTAAATGGATACATTTTCTAACTATTGTTTTAATTGACCGATTTAATTCATTCAACTGAATCACAAATCTACCATCTCCACTTACATTTAGTGATGGTAGCAGTTCCAGTTGAGATGGAAACAGTAAGGATGGGGCTTTACCTTGGAATGACAAGCAATTCTTTAATATGCATCTTTATGTCAAAGTTAGTTGAAGAGTCATGTCAAATAAATTAAGCAAGAGTTTATTCAGAGAATGTTTTCCCGTTGTGTTTATTCATTTTGTCCTTGGACATATCCAGTCCCAAAACTATAAAGGTAAACAACACATAAAACAGAGCTTCACTTACTGTATTGTAACTTAGCAAGCATTATGTAAAAAAAAAGCACAAATGGAATGTTGAAGAGGAAGTAGATCATGCAAACTGTGCCAGCAGTCATTTGATCATTCTGTACAAACGGCAGTTTCCTGTGTGTGTGGTCACACTGGTGTAATGGGTCTTTGCAGCATTGCATCGCCTGAAGTTTGTTTGGAATTCAAAATGTAAGTTCTGTACAAGTACAGGAGGTTCAAGAGTTTCTCAGTCGATCAAAGTCAGAAGGTACGAAAACAGTGCCATTAATATAGGGGTCAAGACCAGTACACACACCCACACCACAATGGAGATGATGCTCCATTTTCTTGCCCGCTTTGAAAACTTCTCACTCTTTGCACTCTCTGCTCTCTGTGCTTCGCCTTCAGCCTGTTGTAGCAAGGAGAGCAAGACAACAATTTCGAGTTTGAATTAAATATCATTTAATTACGGCATGATGGCATCATAATAATGAACTGATATTGTTGGTGGGGAAGCATTAGTTGACATGTCAGTGAAAACTTGAGATAAAGCAAATAAAGTACCTTGATTGTATATATCAGTGCCACTATTCCAAAACAGGAAATACCACAGATGATGCTCATAATGGCCAGTCTCCTGTTCTTGCTAGAAGATATAAGTTTTTGGCAACAGGAAGTTGGTATTGGGATGCAGGTGTCTGTACTTTTTTGGGATGCAGGTTTCTCTCTCAGTGGGTGATTTTCACCTGCCTCTGTGTCTTGTTTATTTGAAAGATCCATTTCTGCAAAGGCAGAAGAAAAATGGGCTTAAAATAACATTTCAGTTTGTATTATTACTATTGGCCCAGTACAAAACACTTAATGTTGGCCTACAAGGCAACCAAACAAAGGCTTGTCATCTTCAAGGCATGATCCAACTCATAAATCAGCTAACACAGGATTGCTGTACGAGTCTTGCCTAAAACACCCTGGACAGTGGACAATGCTCCACACACTAGACTCTTCTGGAATAAACTCCCCATTGCACTCAGAACTGCAGACTCACTCCCAATTTGCCGCCATAATCTGAAGACTCACCTCTTCAGACTCCACCAGTATCCCCTAGTTAGCACTTCACTCTCCTTGTATCCATTCTTGCCACCCATCTTTTGATTGATGATAGTCTTATTAGTCTACTATGAAGATATATCTTAGTCACTTCATTTTTTTTGGGGTCGTTGACATAGACATGTTTGGTTGTTTAAAGACTCTTTTTTTTTTTTTTTACTAAAACAGTTTTTGTTAATTGTCTCAGAGAAACATTGTGTTGTTAGACCACTTTTATTTGGGCAATATCATGCTAAATTGGTCCCAGCTGACTTCCAGGCAGCCTATGGTATCTGTCACACCTGAGATGAGAGCACCCAGGCGGATAGGAGAAGTACAGACAGACAGTCGCTGTCTGTTTGTGGCTATTTGCGTTTTAGCGTTTTTTGTCTGAGGGCCCCCTCGGTCTGCCTGACTCACTGGTTCGGCCCCTATGCCCTTAAAGGACGACTTCAGCCATTTTCGACCTATCTTCATATAATTGATCCTCACTAATGCTCATTATACTCAGCCCCAGTCAAAAAAAAACTAGGGACTAGGGACTCATCAATGGGGAATCCAAGCTAATAGAAACTGCAGGCTTTCTATTCCTGGAAAGTTAGCATGCTAGAATGGAAGCCATTGTTCACGCGTTAATAAAAATCCAATGGAGAGTAAAAAAAGGCATACAATAAATTTTGAGAACATTGTGGGTTGATTTTAAAATCATCAATCACATTAAAGGTGCAGTAAGTGATTTTATGTTGTTAAAATACGTGTTAAATATCTTTATATTCTGATGGTAATCATTGCTATAGAGTGTTTGTTCAGTAAAAGGAGTCTCCCCGTATCTCCAGCTCTTCAGTAAACAGAAAATGTATTTTGAGGTTGGGAGGTTGGGCTCATACAGGATAGCTACAGGATAAACAAGTGAAATTGGAAGTGATGACACAAAGAAATGAGCAGACACAGTTTGAACTGGAACACTATAAAATTGATACTGATAAATGGGTACTCTCTCTTGATTGGATGAAATTGGCAACCCATCTGATTTTTTTTTCTTTTTTATTAAAGAGCCAGAGAGGCGGGGAGACCCCTGTTACTGAACAAACACTCTATAGCAGTGATTACTATCAGAATACAGAGCTTTAACTTCTTAACATTTTTTTTGTTTTGTTTTAACCAAAACAATATCACTTACACTACCTTTAAGACACCTTCAAACAAAACAGCTATGGTTTTCAGGATGAATAACCAACAGTAGCAAGGGCGTGGCCACAGGATTGTCATATTGGATGTCGCCAGTGCTTCGTCAAAGTACTGAACCTGACACTGTTACCAAATAGCTTTCTTAATCACTACTTTGGTATTTCACTGTGAAACAGAAAGCAGGTTTAGGGTGGTTTAACAGGGTAGGCCTATGTGGTGTTGTTAATGCAGAAACTAAAGCACACATTTTATCTAAACATCAATTAGGCAAATGAGTAGTTTAGAAATAGAGTTTCCTTGGAAGAGTACCAAGGGGGCATTTAACATTATTTATCCATTGTGATGTTGCATTGTGTACACATCAAGTAATTTAGGAAGAATCATATCTCAACTAACATAACATGTACATATAAAGAATATTTATCTCAAAGGTTATGATGAACAGAAATCATTCTAATTCATTGTACAGTAAGTGCATTATTTTGTTAAAAGTAAGTGTTAACTAGCTCTATAGTCTGATAGTAATCATTGCTATGAAGTGTGTGTTCAGTAACAGGGATTTCCCTGTCTCTCCAGCTCTTAATAAACAGTTCAGGTCAGGATACCAATTGTATCCAATCAGGAGAGACATACAGGATAAACAAGTGAAATTGAAAGTGACGACACAAAGAAGTGAGCAGACAAAATTGGAACTGTAAAATAATATAGAATGTAAGCCGATAAATGGGTACTCTCTCCTGATTGGCTGAAATTGGCAACCCCCCCAAAAATGTATATTCTGTTTATTAAAGAGATAAAGAGACGGCGAGACCCCTGTACTGAACTTACACTATATTGCAGTGATTACTAGCAGAATATACAGTTTTAACATTTTAACAAAAAATCTTCACTAACCAAAAAATATAACAATGAATTGATGAGTTAATTATTTTTCAACAAGAGTTCTGTCCTATAATCACACACAATAAACAAAAAGAAAAATCCAGATGTGAAGCTATTTGATAACACGGTCAAGTGACCTGAAATAAAAAAATCTAAAAGAGCATAATGTTACGTCTAACCTTACTTACAGAAAGTATAGACTTGATCCAGATACCAAGGAAAACCTCTCCAGTCACATACACTCCTTTAGTCAACTGAATTTCAGACTTGTATGGTACCCGCTGCGATAAGATACGTTTTGTCTTTCTGTGTTGTCTTCAGGTCTCCTGAGCAAGGTGTTGATTAATGATCACAGCTCTGTGGCTTTCTCTTTGGATCATGAATCCTTGACCACAATGCTGGTTATCCCAATGACAAACTGATCACTGTAGTAGATTCCAAAAGATGGTTTTCTTCAACATTTTCATTTGGGTTTGACTTGAGTTCCCTGCTAGAGCTCCATGTTGCTGAAAGACAGACCTCAAGGAGGGAGTGAAACTCAGTTTGTGTGAAACCGCCACGCCCATTTAGTCATTCTCTACTCCCTCCTTTCCTTTTCCTCCAACACACACACACCAAACCTTTCTTTTGTCATCTCAACTTGTCTTCCTCCACCCCCCACTCCAAAAGTTGGTTTTCCCATCATCTCTGGTGATCATGTTGTAAGAGTTTTGCCAGCTTCATTCTTTCCTTCCATGTGTAACATTCCAAAGGATCTGGGATAGCTGTGTCAAAACATGCCTTGCCTGAGGGTAAAACTGCCAGACACCAAACCTGTCTTTTTGGGCTCCTCCACCTTCCTTGACATCTGGCCAAAAAATGTGCTGTCTGCACTGTGCATTTATCAATCATTTACCTTGTTATGCTTTAATCAGAACACAAAAGGTAAGCCTACCCCTCTCTCTCTCTCTTCCGGAAGGTCAAAAGGCCTCTTGTTCACAAGTTAATGTGCACACAGCTTCTGCCACCCCACTGCTCTCTGACCAGGAGATAAGAAACGTTTACTTATTTGCGGTTCAGTGCTTTAAAACTACCCGACTGCATTTTTTCTAAACTGACGTCACTGAACAGTGTGACTTTTTTCTTCCCTCATTTACACTCAGCAAACTGGATATGCAGTGAAATCTAGTAAGTGGGGGCTTGTTTGGTCTTGCATTTTATCTGATCCTACTGTATTTATCCCAAAAAACATGTTATCCTCCTGTATGGGAGAATAGTAGGAGACACTTTTTACATTTTGCATGATCACGGCCAGAAAGATTCGACTTTCAATACAAAAACGAAACAGTACATACACTTCAGAATCTTGTGCACCCCTAGAAACAAAAGCATTTTTCCTAGATAAGTTCACAAATTATTGGTCACTGAAAAAGGTGTTCCTTTAGCACAGAGTGGGGTAAGTTGATCTTGTAAAAAAGCATATGCTCCCAATCTATAATATTAATAGAAAAGCTTTTCCCTCTCTTAAAAAAAAGAAGTATTTTTCAGATTGATTTGAATATGGACTCTCAACTGACCCCAAACCCATTTGCTCATTCATTTTACCACATAGGCCCACAATGGAAATACGTTTTTTTTTTTTTTAATCCTTTTAATAGATATACAAAAAAATATGGTCAATGGTCATGTTCTCATGTAAATGCATATTTTGTCAATAAAAAACGAAATCAATCAAGCAATCTCAACAAATAAATTGTATTTATTTGGCTGACATCTCTGCAACGACGGATTAAGACTTGGGCCAATTATCTTTTAGGGCCCCCCAGAGCACACAAACACACTATTCAAGTTGTAAGGCATGTGTGGGTCAAGAAAGCAGTGTAGACATTTTATTAGCTACATGATATTTATTTGCATATAAAATAATATTTTATAAAATAAACATCTGAGATACTTGTCAGCTCTGTTAGTCAGACAGCTATATAGGGGGAGCCCTATGAATAAGCAGCCCACATATTGGAGCATAACATATACATTTGAGTTTCGTGGCCCAGGGCACAATAACAAGGGCCCCTGGTAGTTAAGGGCCCCTGGGCACTGGCTTCATTGGCCCTGTCCATAATCTATCCATACAGACCACATATCACATCTGATCAATTTGTAAAGCACACTACCTGATGTATGAGGTGTGCACTACTACCTTAAGATTAAATTATGTACTGGAATTATATCATGCTAGATAAAAAACAACAACAACAACAACAACACAGTTTTGAACTATGTAATGTTAAGACCACTACATGCTTCTATTTTAGGATCAACTTGAACTTATAATTTGTATGTTGCTTCTTTACGAGCTCACGTAGGATCGGATCCGTGTGACTGCCTTCTCCAAGGTCAACTCTGGGTCCATCTGCAACTGTTCAGAGAGTCTCTTGTCTGCGATTCCAACGACCAGTCTGTCCCTTATCATTTCACTGCGCACTGCTCCATACTCACAGTGCTCTGCTAAGCAATGCAAAGCAGTAATGAAACAGTCCGCCGTCTCCCCTTCTTCTTGATGTCTTAGATTGAATTGTGCCCGTTCGAAAATCACATTCCTTCTCACCACGAAATGTCCATCCAGCATAGTTTTCAAGGTGTGGTAGTCACTCGCCTCTTGGTCTGTCACATTCAGTGACGTTAGTAGGTCCTCCGCATCTTCTCCCATCGTGTAGATCAGTGTATTCACTTGGTTTTCCTCCGCTTGCAATTCGAGCCCCGATGCGATCCTAAATCGTTCGAAACGGCGAATCCATTTCGGCCACTCTTCGGGCTTTGTGAAGTCAAACTTAGGCGGCGGGGCAACCAGGAACCGCTCGATGTTGGTGGGCATGTTAGCTTTTTAACACTGTCTCCCGCCCCGTACAGCTAGTAAACAATCCGACGTGAGTGAGTTCTCTCCGAGTCCTGTCCTGTCACCACGAACGACTCACACATCCGACTTCTTACTATCGTGATACAGATCACTTCTGACACCATGTCATGGTAGTAGAACTATGAGCATTAATTAAGCATCGGACGCAGGCGGTTACGTCTTAGCTTGCCTTGGTGGCATATTTATTATCGAGCACAATGACATCCAGCACACCTCCCCACCAGTAGGTGGTGGCATAAGACCAACACAAACAAATCTAACAACCAGCATTGTAACTAAGTACATTTGTTGAGGTATTTTACTTTAGTGGAGTACCTTTACTTGTAGTTCTGTTCTACATACTTTTACTTAAGTAAACCACTTGAGGACAGGTTCACCATGCAACATTCCTCGTTGTGTACATTTCTACCAGCGGCTGCTGCTTTTATCCCCCTCACAGTTTTTCTTGTCCTATTACATTCTTAGGGCAAGTTCAAGACAATCTATAACCTAACATCACAGAGTATAGTATTTTTTAAGACGTAATTGCACGAAGAAACCTTTATATATTTGCAATTAAAACAGCAGTTTACCCGCACACACATGCACGAAACAATTAGGCCTACCCTGTAACAGAATCAAGCGCACCTTACTCCAGGCTCCACCTTAAACCGTTTGTTTCACCAATGAGAAACTCCACAATTTGAAGGCAGATCTTCTATATCTATGAGGCGGAAGTATAACTAATAACACACTGACACGTAAGCGTCATCAGTCTCATAAATGTACCTAAAATACCATAGTTTACTTATACCTCGTTGTACATCAGAGGGATTTATATGTCTCGCTCCCACAAAGACTCATTCGCGTGAGATTAAAACTAGAAATTAAAAAATAAAGAAATGGAAAGGGAAAACACTGTTATTGTGGCAACTGAAAGATATGGCTCTGGTCAACCATGGAACTATGTCGTTAAGGATGGAGCGATGGAGAGAAAAAGAGAAGGAAGTAATGCCGAATCCAGAACGCATTCCATTATTGGCGTGTTCAAAGTGAGAATTATATAACGCCTCAAGGAGAAAATCCAATAGCCTATGCCAGTGGTTCTCAACCTGTGGGTCGGGTCCCTACATGATTTTGGGGGGGTCTCCAGATGACAGTAAAGTGACAATTTAATGACTTTTAATACCTAAAAAATGAAATGAAATGAAGAAAGAGCAACAAACTATAATATAAAAACTGGTCAAGCATTGCCCAATTGTCAAATGATATAAGAAAGAGGCAAAAATTGTGAAAATAGCTGATCTACATGCAAGCTCACAGTGAGCTTGTAGATTGGCTATTTTCACAATATTTATCTGTGGAACCAAGTCAAACTAAATGTAATGCTTCAACTCCTACAATTCCAAGTGCTTGTTATGGTGGGGGGTGCCCAGTTAAAAAATGATTATATTGGGGGGTCACGGCCTGAAAAGGTTGAGAACCACTGGCCTCATTTGCCCTGAAACCCTTTTCTCACTACAATTAACTTATTGTCTCACTTCAGAGTGTCTTCTTGCCACAAGGATATCCCGAGAGTGTCAGTGACGATTACCTGCAATATCAGTTTTGGGATACTGTCCAGGTATGGTACTACAAGATTTAAAGATTACATACATACCATTCATCTGCCAACAATAATGATGACATTACCATCAACAACACACTGTTCTTCAACAGGCCTTCTCCAGTTCACTGTCAGGGACTCTCGCCACTCAAGCCTCTTTGAAGGGTGTTGGTGTTGGAAACCAGGAGGCAACAGTAGCTGCTGCAACAATTACCTGGTTGCTGAGGGGTGAGTGAGCCCTTTTAGGAATGCATTACACCTGAAATCTCAAGTTGTGTTACCTTGGTCAGATTAATCTGAAATATTTTCCTCAATAGATGGTACTGGGATGTTGGGAAGAATCCTCTTTGCTTGGCGAAAAGGGTGGGCTATTATTTATACTTTTCTGATTTAAAAACCAATTAACCACAGATTACGAATCGTACAGGTTAACACAGTTTACACACAATACAAAACGTGACAATTCACGTGACGTGAGTGACGTGACAGTTAAAATAAATTAAACTCATTATCTTAACAAAGACATTACACTTAAAATAGATTAAAATACAACTCTTAATTAAAAAACGAATAAAATATACTACCTATGGTAAATCACACTGTAACCTTTACCAACAGCCAATTTATGTATCCAGGCAGTTCCATTGAGTAGCTCCAATAAAAGTAAAAGATCCCTTTTCTACAAGAATTATACAGGCACACATCTGCGCATTAGCTCTAGTGAATATATTGTGTCATTTGTTGTGAAGAAGTGTGCAGCCTGAGGTCCTCGGACAGGGCCCTCCTGGTCATTCCAAAGTCTAAAATGAAGACAAAAAAGGTGATCGGGTCTTTGCCACCATGGTCCCTGGACTTTAGAATGACCTGACTGAAGAGGCTACAACTTCAGTGTTCAAACTTTTTTAGACTTGCTTTTACTACAATACATTATGTTTTTATGTTCTCATAATTGTATGCTCTTCTATTATGTTTCTCACACACGTTTATCCTTTTATGCTTTTATTTTTTCTCTGTGTTCTTCTTTATTTGATGCTGTGTAAAGTGCTTTGTAACTGTAAAATAGTTGATTATTATTATTGTTATCATTATTATTATTATTATTATTTTACTACAAGCAATATATAATGTCTGTTGTTGTTTTAGGACTAAATTGGACTCAGAAGCAAAGAAATGGAGGTATGCATGATATTTGGACATACAAATATTTTTGATTTTTTTAGTGAATGTCGCAAGATTGTGATATGGCAAACCTTTCTCTGTATTTTTTTACCAGGCTTTTTGCAGATGTGCTCAATGATATTGCCATGCTTATGGAAATTTTGGCTCCAAACTTTCCTGCGTTCTTCACTTTGATTGTGTGCACTGCAGGCATATTCAAGGTAACCTCAATAATTATTCCGATAGCATTATGCTTGGTATTTATTAATAGGTTGTGGCTCCTGACCTGGTACCAGTACCCTTAGCCATCTCTAACCCAATGCTTTATACATCATTGGTGTTAGTTCTCTTGTTGAATGGTTATAGTCTCTGATTTCAATATTGTTAGAGTCCTCTTTGTATGTGGGTTTGAGTAATATAATACTACATTTGGTGGGTTAAAATGTTCCTGTGTTATGGTGCGAGTTCCAATCACATAACTAATGCCATATTATAAACCTATCCCTTGATGCTGAGTCCCAAACAGGGAGGCATTTGGTTTTTGGTACCATCTTTATAGTCTTTGGTATGACTCAGCCGGGATTGAACCCCGACCTCCCAGTAGCAGGGCAGACATTCTTAACCACAATGCCACTGAGCTGGTATATCCAATTCCTCAGAGGAGTCAATTATAATCAATTTCAATATACGTTTATTTCCTGTTATCCTAGCTTAGTGGGGTTAGACACAGCTGGCGTTGTGCGTTTAAGTCCCATAACTGCGGCTTTAGAGTCCCATTTCTTGTACAACTAGCTTTGTGGGGTTTCAGTCTCAGCTCAGATTTTTAACATTGTTTCAAGTATCATAACTATGTGGGTTATATATTTATTGTACAACCAATTTAATTTAATTTAATATGGGAATGAGTATGCCTTGTGGTATGGGTTTGACTGAGTGCCATGTTTGTCTCCGCCAGGCCAGAGGCGTGGCAGAGACTATAACTTTTTCTATAATTTGCACATTATCTCTATCTCTCTACGTTTCTTCAGATTCTCTTCGTTCTTGACCACGTTGGTCTGCAGGTCGCAATCTCTACCATTGCTATAGTCATGTGATCAAGACGGATCTGTCCGATTTTTCATTCCATCCTGATTGGCTAAGATTGGCATCTAAAGTTTGCAGGAGTGGTCTCGTTTTGAACAAAATACCTCGAATCAAATCCGATTGTCGTGAAACTTTGCACGCATATCCCACAAATCAACATATTGTGTCTGTGCAATCACTTCATTAACATAATCCCTCAACTTCTACAGATTTCCGAACATTGCTGGCCTACAATAACCTACCCGACTTGGCGGAGACCTGTGCTCCGAGGAGCACTTTTTCTAGTTTATATATGAAAAGACTTGACTTGCCTAAACACAACACATTTTTTACTTTATACCTATACTTAACCATCTCTAACTTAATGCCTGAAACCAACCATTTTAACATAACTTGTACTTGAATTTAGCTCGACTTGGCCCTGGCAGTTGGCACAGTGCATCATGAGTATGATACTCAGGATGTTCAGGAGCCACTACCTAATTAATATATTCAAAGTTTATGTAATCTGAACTCACTTTTGTATATGTCTCTTTTACAGTCCATTGTTGGAGTTGCAGGTGGGGCAACCAGAGCTGCCTTGACAGTTCATCAAGCTCGTAGAGACAACATGGCTGACGTCTCTGCCAAAGATGGTAGCCAGGTAAAGTTTTATATTTCATCCAGCCTGTGACTGATACTGTCATTTCCATAAGAATTGACCATGGGTCATAATTTATGAGGATAACAATGTACTACTGAGGAAATATGGTAAATCTGTTGCACAAGTATTATAGAACATTACTACAGAACAATGGTCGGTAACAAGTACCTAGTAATGTAAAATAGTAATATGTAATATAGTAAAATAATACCTTAGTTCATTAACAATGATCATTGTGTATACTGCTTCAGTAGTTAAAAAAAATATATATATATATATTATAACTCTGTTAACTGACAATAACAAAAAAAAATGTTTTGCAAGGTGTTGATATTAATTTAAAAAATAAATGTAATAATGTAATTGCCACTTCTGAATCATTGCATAGTGCCTTATTCTGGCTTGTATATTTTATTTTCCACAGGAGACTTTGGTGAATCTGGCTGGACTGCTAGTCAGTCTGGTCCTTATTCCCCTGATCACTGACAATCCAGTGTGAGTACTAGCATTTAATGTACTGTATAGATTGCAAACTTCAAAAAACACTGCTACTCCTCTTTTTGAAAATGCGTCATTTTTCTCATGCACCAAGTACAAAATAACCTTAGTTTTATGGTAAAATGATGCTTCATCCATGTATTATCCACGTCCCATCCTTGTCTGTTTCTGCTCCTCAGATTGACTCTTGTCCTCTTCTTCCTCTGCACCATACTTCACCTGTTTGCTAATTACAAAGCAGTCCGATCTGTAGTCATGGAAACCTTCAATGAAGCTCGACTTTCAATTGTGCTGCAGCAGTACCTACGAGATGAAAAGATCTTCAGTCCTCCTGAAGCTAATCAGAGAGAACCAGTATTCTTGGGTATAGAATATTGAATTCCCCAATATTATTTTCCGTTCTAGGTCTATCATTTGAGTGGCAATATGTCACGGTTATAATTAGTAATTTCCTTAAAGTGAACTCGTATACCTCTTATTTTCATTAAAGAGTTCAGGAAAATTGTACCAATCAAACTTGGAGTGAGGCTAGAGGAACTTGTACAAAGGTAATGAATGTCAAGTGATATTTGCACATTTTCAAATGAACTGTTACATGCAGTTTAATCATTACATCTGTTGTTCTAGCCCAGAGGAACTCCAGTTGGCTTTGAAGAGCAACAACAACATGCCATATCTCTTGGGGGTTAAAAATGGTATGCCTATTATCTTCCTCACCCTCTTGACTTCGTTGATAAACGTGTTTCTGTTGTCCTAATGCCATAGTAAATATCTCTAGATGACAATGTTTTTTTTGTTATGTTTTTTTTTTTTTACTGCTTTCCTACACCTAGACTGTGTGTGTGTTTGCTTGGGGCCAGAAACAACTGTACACGACGAGATGAGGGCAATGTGCCAAGCTATTTGTCTCAGCAATGCTTTGAACCCTGGAACACCTGGACAACCTTTGATGGAAAAGAAACAAAGTGAGCCTTCACCACTATTTGTGTTCTTTCACAATATTAATACAAGTATACATTTCATAGAAATTATATGCATTTAATAGTCACTGAATCCTGTTCTTTTTTTTAAAGGTCATTGGGAAATGGTGTATGATAGTCACAAGCTTATCAACCAAATTTTCAATACATTTCTCAAAGGTAAGCAGGCTCAGAATATTGAGGTTATTGTAAAATGAACTGATTGGCATTTACTTATAGATTTTTGTTGTTGTTGCTGTCAACCTTTAGGTGTAGGAGCTGCTGGGTGGCAGATAAACCGAACTCTACTGGACTGGGATGAGTGGCGGGTGGAGTGGAAAGTGAAAATGAACTGAGAAGTGTCAATCAACTCTACTGGACCAATTTTTCTGTTATACTGTACAATGTAAATATGTTTTTCATTAAAAATTGTAATGAGTGCAAAAATGTTGATGGCAATGACCAAATGTCACCAATTTGAATGATGCTGTTAGCGTATGAGTTCATCATAAAGAAATATTACACTTTTCGTTACCTATTTGATTTGAACCTAGTCTAGCACTGTTGAATTGTGCTCTTAATTTTGTTATTTTTACATTATATTTGTAGACCTATATTTCCATTGTGACCACAATTTATTTGTGTATTCAGTATGTGATGTAAATAAAAATGTTAGACTTTTTCATTTCGTTGCACATTGATCCAAACCTGTACTCAACATTGCCTTGATTATGTCACAGGTACATTTACTCAAGTACTGTACTTTTTTACTGGAGTATTTACAATTTTCAGTACTTTTACTTATATTCCACTATACATCTCAGAGGCAAATATTGTACTTTTACTTACTTACTTTTTTTTATTTTTCGATTATTATTACAAAACATACAATACACACTTCAGCCCTATACATTTCGGCCATTTGAAAATTGCCGATCTACAAGCTCACAATGCGTCACAATGCTTGTAGATCTGCTATTTTCAAAAGATTTGTATACATTTGAAAACTTGTGAAATAAGACATTCTGCAAAATGACTACTTTCTACTTTTGGTACTTTAAGTACATTTTGATACCAATACTTTTGGTACTTTTACTCAAGTACATTTACCATACAGGACTTTTACTTGTAACAGAGTATTTCTACATTGCAGTTTTTATACTTTTATATAAGTAAAATATTTGGGTACTTTTTCCACTAGGGGCACTATTGCAATACATGATCACACGAAGAAAAGACAAAAATAACAACATCCGGTTTGTCTGGCTTACTCTGTAATGTTAAAGTTATTTTCGAAATGGGCAGGCAGCGTAAATGTAGTGCATTTAACTGCACAAATAAGACACGGACCAGTGTGAAGTTTTTTAAGTAAGTATTTTATGTCCCTATGCCAAAGTAAGCTCAGCTGAGTCTAATCTGTAAAACGTTCGGTGGTCTGTGGGTTGAGATGCTTTCGTCTGTTATTGAAGTGCAGTGTTCGACGGCAAAACAATTGGTACCCCATTTCAGTTGGTAAATAGTGAAATGTACTCACTGCCAAATTAAGTGTTCATTGTGGTTCATTTTCGTTGGCAATGTGTTTGAATGCTGTCTGCGTTTAAGATTAATTTCATCTAATGTTTTGTCATGTCTAGGTTTCCACTGCACAGTCCTCAAAGACTCAAAAGATGGCTCATCAATATGAAGCAGGAAGATTGGCAACCCTCTCATTTACATATGCTGTGCATCGATCACTTTGAGGATCAGGACATTGATAGATCAGGCAGATTTGTAAAACTTCGAGAATTTGCAGTGCCCACCATATTCTCGTTCCCAGAGCACAAGGAGAAAAGGAAGGTACGACCATCAAAACTATTATGAATGGGAGAAGACGTCAATTAAGCCAAGAAGACTGTTTTCATTGAAAATATAAAGTATTTAAATGTTTTTGGGAAGATTGCCACATGCCTGTATAGGCTTAATTTAATACATATTTATTTGTATCCTAACAGCAATTGATCCGTTCTGTCAAATAAGGAAGCTGAGGTACTTTCAGGTTCTTGTACAGTATTATTACAACCCCCTCACTGTAATTCTCTCCAAATTAGGCTGCCATCAACCCAAAAAGTAGGAGAAATAAGGTAATGAGATGTTGCTTTTATTAAAGTGTTCATATTAAACAGACTACTGGTGATCAACTGTGTTCTAGTTTGCCACACCAATTTAAACAATTAGCTCCAATGTCATACAGCATGACTTGAATACATGTTTTATTAATCTGTGCTGTACTTGTCATTATAAAGCTAATTTAACATTGAAGAACTAACAGCTAGCCTAAACAATGTCTACTTCTCAATCTCATGTGTCATAGTGTGTAGTGGAGCAATGCTGTTAGTTGTTACCTAACGTAACCTAATGTACTTGGAAATGTTATGTCTCTGTATTCTAAACAAAGGGACCTGCTTCTTCTACATCAAATGGAAAGCCAGCTATACAGAACAAAGGGCCATGCCAGGCGATCAAACAGACTCCACGGTGAGCATCATCTGATACCGATTTCTTATTGTCTTTTGAGTGTTTTTGGTAAATCATGGCTCAGACCTTTTTGTGTTTTATTTAGCAATGATGTAGATATTAATAGATATTGTTGATTTAATATCTAATCCACAGATTTTTCATAATCGTTACATTGTTTTCTTCTGCTTTTATGGATCAGTTACCCTAAGAAGGTTGTCAAATGGTCTATCATAACAGATGAAGCGCTGGTGCAGATTGAATCCTTCCCATATTTCTTTCATGGTGATTACTGTAAACCACAGGTAAAGGCTGCATACTGTATGTGAGTTGATACAATACATTTGGCTGTATATTTATTTTATTCAGATTGTACAAATGTATGTATGAATACATGAATGTATGAATGTATGTATCATGAGAAGTGCAAACATTTTACAATAAGACCCCCAACCCATCTCACCCCTTTCCCCCCAACCCCCCTACAATCACTACGTACACATACACACAAGCACAACATAGACTATGTATTGTACTGTATATTCAGTGAGGAAAAACATAAAAATACTATTTGAATCAAATTAATGAAAAAAGGTGAAAAAAGTAACTAAACCTTAAAATAATTGGTATTAGATATCAACAGTGGTACTAGCCCTAGAACAGCTGTGATATTACGTACATTTAATGCATTCCATATACACAGCCATACACGTAACTGGGCGTTTTAATTTGTAACCATGTACACCTATCAACAGGATATTCAGTGTACTCCATTTTAATTTGTAACCATGTACATCTATCAACAGGATATTCAGTGGGCTCCATTTTAATTTGTAACCATGTACATCTATCAACAGGATATTCAGTGGGCTCCAGATCATAATGTCAAAGTAAGTATAAGTTTGTGATGCTGGTTGAATGCTCTATTCTGATTGGTTAGTCACAACCAGTGGTGTAAAGTAACTAAGTACATTTACTCACTTTACTGGAGTATTTCCAATTATCAGTACTTTTACTTCTACTCCACTACATCTCAGAGGCAAATATTGTACTTTTACTCCACTACAATTATTTGAAAACTTTTGTTACTAGTTACGTTGCAGATATCAATTATTACATTATAAAACATACATTTACCACTTTAGCCCTATTTTATACCTAGGCTATTTGAAAATAGCCGGTCTACAAGCTCACAATGCGACGCTTTGTGAGCTGCTATTTTCAAACATTTTAGTACTTTTACTTTTCGTACTTTAAGTACATTTTGATACCAATACTTTTGTATTCCGGACTTTTACTTGTAACAGAGTAGCTCTACATTGCAGTCTTGATACTTTTACTTAAGTAAAACATTTGAGTACTTTTTCCACCACTGGTGACTGGTCATAACATTCTGCTGTCTATTATTTCTCGATAGCGGACTACTGCCCAATTACAGACCGTTCACATTAAGCCCATTTGCAAAACCTGCGACAAGCAACTGTATAATGTATTGGACTATTTTAACTGAAGCAATTAAATCAATACAAATGTTGTCGTTATTTAAAAAGATTGATTTATTTTATTAAGTAGCCGTGTAGTAAGCGGCTTAGTGTACAGCAAGGTGGTCATTATTGAGAAATAAATCCCTTCATGGTGATTCAATACCCCTTCGCCTCGGGTCTTGGTCCTGAATCAGCCTTTCGAAAATCATTTCTCAATAATGACCGCCTTGCTGTTCACTGTCCTATATACAGTATATAGTATACTGTATATGTGTGTGTGTGTGTGTGTGTGTGTGTGTGTGTGTGTGTGTGTGTGTGTGTGTGTGTGTGTGTGTGTGTGTGTGTGTGTGTGTGTGTGTGTGTGTGTGTGTGTGTGTGTGTGTGTGTGTGTGTGTGTGTGTTATGTATATTTTAACCTGATTCTATGGAGCTTACTTCATACTGTATAATGCTCATATTTCCTGCTGCTTCATCAAATGCTGTTGTGCATTTTCCCATGCAGTGTGATTGTGAACAATCTGGAAACATAATAGAGGTAGGCACTTTTTTTTAACATCATTTTGCTCTCCAAGACCCTTCAGTACGGGGTTACAAATTGTAACTCCTACAAGGTAAAATCCTGTGCTGTTAATTTATCACTTTGTAACTCAGAGAGTGCACAAATATAACCAAATGGACCCTTACTTATTTGGTTACATTTGTACCCTCTCAGAGTTAAATGAACACTCAGAATTTGACTATACTGCACATTATAATTACCTCCCCTTAGGTGAAAAAGCCATGGCAGTGGCTTGGTGTGGATGTCAGAGGACCCTTGCCTGCAACGCTGAATGAACACAAATACATTTTGACTGTGACAGACTACTACTCTAAGTGGTTGGAAGCCCTGCCAATGCAGTCGTGTGTCTCCTCACAAATTGCAGGACACATCAAGGTCATCATTTCTCACTTTGGCTTCCCTTTTAGGATACTCTCTCGACTACCTCAGGACATAGTTGAAGAAGTGAGCTCCCATGGCCATGTCATTGTTCCTATGCATCTTTTACATACATTATTTGTAATGCTGCATGCTGTTGCTATAATATTGACTTTCATAAGAATGAACTGTGAATGTATTTCCTGTAGATCAACAGAGACTTGAAAGAAATGCTGAAAATCAGTCTCTCTCTTGTGGTCCATCATCGACAGACTGGGACTGTGGACCTGGTCACACAGCACTTGATTGACAGGTCTTTGATCCCAGCACTTTGTGAATTATTGATACAGTACAGCTTGGATTCAGAGACACATTCCTACATCTGAATCATTATGTCCCAACAGTATGGTAGCTGATCTAATGCAGCATGGAGCTGACTGGGACGTGCACCTCCCTGCCAAGGTCTTCAGCCTGTGCTTCAAGGAACACTCGGAGACCAAGGAGAGGCCTTTCTCAATGCTTTGCTGTAAAGGACTGCAGCCTGTTCATACCCCCAGGGCACTGAATGTAAGTCCTAATTCCAACATAGCCTCAGTCTTTGAAAAGCAGACTTGGGTGGTGGTGGGGGAGACATTTTAAAATGTGTTCTTTCTACTCTGCTTCACAGTATGACTACTCCAAGATACAGGACAGTGCTTTTGTTGTTCATTAGATATTTCAGTTGGATTGGGTGAGTTGAGTAGTATTTTAAAAACAATAAATCAATAAATACAAAAATAATTTTATCCATATTGTTTTAAAATTATATTTTATTTTGTTTTTGTTTCTAGTGTTGTCATGACCAAAATAAAGACCAATTTGGCTGGACAAATGTGAACATACAGTAGGAGAGAGGGCTGGAGGGAAAGACGATAAAATGACATCGTCCTTCTCTCATTTGTGGACTTCCACGTTATCTTCTACACTACCAAGGACACTGGTCATATAGTTTTGTGTTTTCTGAGGAAATTGAGTGTTACCGATTCACTTCTCCTTTCCAAGTAAGGCTGGTATGGGTATTGGAGCCTGCTACATTTGAATAAAACATTTTGAAGTAGTTAAAGTTGTTGTAATCAGTTTCATTTGCTAAAGCTAGTCCATTTTGTTTCACTCCATTTTATTGAATTCTGTGATTCCAAAGATAGATTGCCGTTTTGTCAAATCTATTGTGGAGAGTAAGAAACCATTAATATTTTAGTTCTTGCATTAGGAGGAGGTACGTTATTGTTGAGATGAAATTCTGCATTATGGCTCTTTATCATTTCCAGGGACGCTACCTAATCAGGTAGGACTAGGATTTTTAGTAAACATGGCCTCTTATAACTGTCTCATTACAGTATGAATAGGATAAATCTAGGTTAATTGATTTGTCAAACTTTCAAGGAAACAGTTTTTTGATGTGCATAAAACACAAGTAGGACAAACTACGCATTCCAACAAAAGACTATTAATTGAAATCTTGATTGACATTAGGGGTAAGAAAGACAATGGAATATATAAAATCATGGCTAGATAACTAAACCGTTATTGTTTCCCGGAGGGAAATGCAGGTATCATAGCAGCAATAGCAACAAAGTTAAAACACGAGGTACAGGTAAAAGTAAAAACAAAATAAAATAAAAAATAGTTAGGCTAAGGCTTAGATAGTAATGGGCTGGGCAATTAACTGACAATATATCAAAACCAATATTTAGAACCAATAAATGTCTAATTGAATAATTGAAGCAAGGTTTTTTATGTACGGTATATTTTCTAAATCAATGAATCGACACAATTGTTTTATTTTAATAATTGACTAAATTGATTAGTCTGAGTGATACTTTCTGGTACAAAATTTGTGAAAAGCTAATTTGGCGATGAGCTGGTCTACTCATCGCAAAATTAGACATTGTGAGCTTGTAGATCTGCTATTTTCATTATTTTTTAAATAATCGTTCATTAATCTTTATCTGTCAAAAGTTTGCAATATAAGTGATATTGATTTGAAATATCGCCCAGCCCTAATTCTGGCACACGCACAATGGGTCTCTTAATGAATGTTTGCACAGTCTATCAACAGTGAATATACATACAGTATGACTGAATTGTGTCTATCAACAATTAATATATATATAAATTAATATGAACTATTAATGAGTATCTGAATGAATATAAGAACTGTATCAGAATAATTATACAGTTTGTACATTCTGAGTTTATCAAAGGTCTATTAACATTGGATATATGTACTGTACAGTCTATAAACAAGCATGTCAATGTTCGGCAATGTAAATCCTAGTACTCTGTGTGCCAGCGTTGGCTGGAGTCAGTTGTCAAAAAGTCAATATTCAGCGCAGGTCTGGACGTTCACATAGGAGTCAAGTGATGATGGCAGCTGACAAAATGACTGGCCATGTCCCTTTTTGGTGTGCTGAGGAGGGATGAGTCTGTGGTTGAATGTGCTCCTCATTCTTGCCAGCTCATCAAAGAGAGGATGGAGGGGTTAGCGCTTCATCCAGTTAAACTCCAGCTATGTTTGTTGGCATCCCTTGTGTTGATGTTACCCCTCACCCACCCCCCAGCATGCAAAGGCAAAGAAGACAATGGCTACTACAGACTGGTAAAACGTGCAGCAGCCTGTTGCACACATTGAAGGACCTGAGCCACCTCAGAAAGAACAGCCTGTTCTGTCCCTTCCTGGAGAGGACCTCAGTGTTGTTAGTCCAGTCCAGTTTGCTCATTATGTACACCCACCCAGGAACTTGTAGGTGTCCCCCATGTCTATTGTCTATACCCCGGATGGAGATGGGATTTGAGGGCCTCTCTACTCTGCCAGAAACCCATCACACGTTTCTTGGTCTTCCCAATTTTGGGCTGGAAGCGGTCACTGTCGCATTAGGTAGGTGGCATGTACTCGGTTTGAAGTGGAAGTTGGAGGTGTATAGGGCCGTATGTCAGGCTGACTTGCTATGGCTTGCTGGTGAAGTAGTCCGTAATCCAGGTCACCTGGAAGTTTGAACAAGGAACAAGGAGGAATCAATGAGAAATAATACTTAGGGACAGACTCAACCAATACTTATTTTTCGACTGAACTGTTGGGGGGGGTCCTTCAGGTAGGACAGGGAGAAAACTTAGTCTTGTCTGCTTTTTAAGCCATCCAAGACCACCACCAAGTTCATTCATTCGAGTGGCAACGCTGTCTGTCCACATGGGACATTATCACTGAGGTTGCAGAACTCAAGTTTTGATGACATAACTGCTTGAGCTAGTGTGGCCCTTGAAATTCTGAAAAGTATAGACTGTGGAAAGAAGATGTGGAAATGTGTGTGTATGTACTGTATATAAGGTTAGATTTATATATGTTGCCCAGCCCTAATTCTGGCACACACACAATTGGTCTCAGTGAATGTTTGCACAGTCTAACAGTGAATATATGTAGTCTATAACAGTGATATTTTTATATATATATAATCACACGGCTGGACCTCTTCTGTGGGGTATATAAGTTTTTTTTATGATTTGTTTCGCATGAAACTACTATTAATGGAATTTGTGATTCCTATGTTGTGTGTGTGTGTGTGTGTGTATATATATATGTTTTTTAAAGATTTGTATATTGCATAAATGAACATCTTTCCGGTTTGTCACCTCTTGCCGACTTGCAAATCAAAAATGTTACTCAATTTGACTGATAACCCATGACATGAGTGAGGTATTAATTCGATAATCACTTACTGCCCTCTCCTGGAATAATAGCAGTTCATTCTTGAACCTCTTGACAGCTGTTGTGATGGTCGCGGTGCAGCATGGGATACGTTGACTAAAAGATAGCAGCCGTAGCTGCGTCAAGTTGTCAGCCACAAGACTACAGATACTCGATTGTATACAAAATAAAAGGGTGAGGTTGCAAATTTGTTTTGCACAAGGGGAAATATTGGGGTGATCCATAGAGTTAAAAATAAGGGGTGATATCACGCTCGGTTACAGTCAACTATTTGGACCTGGCAGCAGCTGTTGTAACTATATAAGTATATCATACATGTACTGTACTTATTACTTAACATTTTGAGGTATTTTTCACTTTACTGGAGCATTTCCAGTTTTCAGTACATTTACTTCTACTCCACTATACATCTCAGAGGAGGAAAATGTACTTTTTACTCCTCTACAATTATTTGAAAACTTTAGTTACTACTTGGTACTTACTTTGTAGATTTTGATTTGATTTCGTTGTTACTATTACAAAACATACATAAACCACTTATATACATTTTGGCCGGAGCTTTTAAGGAACACACTGGTCAAAATGTCTTTTATTTTGAAATCACAGACCGGATATAGCATTTTTCTCAACAGACGCTCACTCGACAATCGACATTCAACGGCGCAGTGTGCAACCAACCGAAAGCAATGGTGAGTGTTCGAAAAAAGAAATTGCATGTCATTTCACAACTTGGCTCAGCGAAAAGTCTTACTTACGTTGTCCTTTCTGACCGATATGTGTGTTTGAAATGTGCGGTGTCGAGCTGAGCTCACCTCGTTCCATTCAACCACTATCCAGACGCTGATGTCTTTGTTTAGCTAGCTCCCAGCTAACAGCCAAACTAGCACTAAGCTAACCGAACTAGCTAACATAATAATAACCCGTTGATGTTATTGTTAAAGTAGCCATTTCAACTAACTTAGCTAGCCATAATGTTAAATGGAGTACACACAGTGTCAGTCGGTGTTAACCATGTATGTAGGCCTCTTATAGCTTAGTTAAAAGTTAACGCTTAGTAAGTCTGTCCGAAATGCTAGCATTAACTTTAGCCTCTCAACTGCTACACCCTACAGCCTAAGTCAAATGGAAACTGACCCAGATGGTGCAGAATTAAAGTTTATGCAACATTCTACATTGTTTGCCAGTTGTCGAATATGGCTTGATTAGCTAGTAGAAATATTAGCATTCTTGATTTTACACTTATGTCATATCGGGATCCGGTAGAACTGTTTAATTGGCTGGTTGCTTAGATCAGTGAGTCTCTCAGCCTTTTACATGTCAAGGACCCCAGTTTGATAATTATTAAGCCACAGACCCCCATTTAATGTTTTTTTCCCCCTATCTCTGGGACTCCAATCTACACTGAAAAATGGTGTTAATTGAACTTTGAGAGTTCGCAAATGGTTCCATTTGCGAACTCGGGAGTTGCATTTGTTTTTTGTTGATAGCTGGTCTCCGGACCCCACACTGAGAACCAGTGGCCCAAGTACTGAATCATTTACCATCTCCACTCACGGATGAGGGTTTAAATATTTTAGTTTGAGTTCAGCCAGTGCCAGATTGGAGCTGGAACTTCTACTAGTGCTTGAGCACTCGGGACATAATTTAACACAAAGCATTTACATCATTTATATTCAGCATATTAGGTAGTTATGTCCACCAAAAACTAGAGTTGATAGAGGAGGCTACACATGATATACCCCCAATCATTGCCAGTTCAACTAATATTTCAGATATTAAGAGCAAGGCAACCACTTTGTAAAACTAGAAACCACAGATGCAAGACGGTAATTTATGATGAGTTATTTTCTGGAAATCTTCATCTATCTATTCAATGATAAACTGGCAATTTACAGAATACTATGTCATTTCTATTGTACTGTTCACTGCAGACTTCAAACCAATTTCTCTTTTATTCATCGTGACTTCCAGACGGAAAATGCCACTTAGTTCACTGGCCACAGTGGTTGGTGGACCTTAAAATATGTTGTTTGATGTTTTAACAGCCACCTAGATGTACACATTATAGGCTAGTGTTGACGTTATGGTTGAGTCTGACTACCTGCTTACTTATCTGACTTATATGATAAACAGACTAACCAACCACAATCTAAATTTAGCCTACCAGACTTTTGCAAATATTTTTTATTTACTCTAGTGAAATCAGACAGCCGTACAAAAAAAAGTGTATATATATAAAAATGATTAGTCATGCTTTCAGATCTAACTTAAGTGTTATAACATTACCTCCCCCTCTAGGATGTGTTTCTAATGATCCGACGTCACAAGACGACCATCTTCACAGATGCAAAAGAATCGACCACGGTTTATGAGCTGAAGCGCATTGTGGAAGGTATCTTAAAGAAGGCGCCCGAGGAACAGAGGCTGTATAAGGTATGTTATACGTAATCTCTCAAAACAGATTTTTGATTAACATGAAAATCTGTTAAATAAAAGCGCACCTATGGGCACAGATCCTTGAGTTGTATGTTGTGCTTTACCCAAATAAAGTCAGCATGACTGAAATGTAACGCCCCAGTGTGTGCGCAAGTAAATAACTCTTTACCTTTTTTTGACCCTACTTGTAAGCTTGGAACGACAATATGCACCTCATCCATTGCCATTCCTATCAACCTCTGGTGATAAGTGTTGTTTTTGAGAATGTTCTGCCATTTGTCGTGTGCTACATAGGTCTCTGGTTCATCCAATTGGCTTCATCTGTGTTGGCGTTCTGACCAGTATATATCCTGGTCATTCAACATTCTAAGTTGCTCCTCCATTATAGAAACAAGTCGACTTATAACTAACACAATTACATTCTCAAACCATTTTCCCAGTTAGTCTTTCAAAAGTAGTGAGCATTATAGTGTCAGACTTAATACATTTGTATTTTTTTTAAAGGTGTCATGACATTCATTTTCACTTTTTTTATTTTCAATGTTTTATTTGGGGTTTTATGACCTCAATTACACCCAAAAAACCTGAACTTAGAACATTCAGTGGATTTTCTGTGGTCTGGGGTTTTCTGAATAATTAGGTTGAAAAGTAATCTGAGCTTGGCCCTTCGACAGTGAGGTCACAGTCGATTAATCCCGCCCACTCTCCTCCTCGCCCCTCCCCTATCCTTTCCTTTGGGGGGGGCGGAGCAGAGGCGATGATTGACAGGCAAAATCCCTCACCAGCGACACCCGCAGGCAAAGATTTATTTTTTCATTGCAGTTGAAAAGGCTTTAGAAATGTGAGAGTAAAACACCTGCCATGGATCACTGGAATGGAATTTTTACTTAAAACTTTTTGTACACTTTTGAAGGACCAGGACAAAGACTTTGAATGTGGTGTAAAAGTGAATGTCATTAAACCTTTAAGCCAGTTGGCAGAAATGCCAAAACATCTCGCTTGTACCTCAAAGGCGCTGAAGAGGTTTTAGATATGTAATTTTATTTACTGTAGCAACTTCAGAAAAAACACTAGCACATTAATAAAAACCCACTATCTGTTAGCTCCATGTTTCTTTCGCTGTGCAGTTGTTGATTGGACTATTAACACGGGAAGAACCAGAGAGCAGCTGTCTGTCTGTAAAATTAGCATGAACTTTGGTGCTTGGACGAAATCCTCAGCATTCAGGTATTGAAATGAGCTTGACCTCAGATGTTAAAATTATGATTATTTTTTTGATTGGTTGGTTAAATAATTGGGTGTGTTTACAAATCAGAAACGATGTACTCTGGACTAGTGGTGAACAGTGTTACATTTCCCTATCATTGTTTAGAACAGGCTTTAAGTACACTTGGCCAAGGACAGGGCACAAACAGTGTTGCCAACTCTTGTAAGAGAAATAAGCCAACCCACCTACAAAAACAAAGCAAATCGTGGGAGAGAAATAAGCCAAATCTCACCTCGAAAAACAAGCCCAATAATATGGCCATATATTCCTAATAACATACACACATACTTGAGCCAGAGCTTAATAAGTAGAGACACCAGACTGATTCTGTCTCTCAATGTGATTCACACTCCTCAAACCTATGGGGAATTACAGTGTGTGTGTATATACATCAAAGAAATGTTGGCTTGTTAGATTTGCCACCGTTTTTACCTCGACTCGTCATTTTGGGGACTCCGGGGAAAAACAAACAAAGTCGCATTAAGTGTTTATGGTAGCCAAATGGGGTCTGCTGACACAACACTTACTCCAGGCTTCTAATTTACATGACAGTCAGAAGGTTCGGTTGCATAGATTTGATATTCTCCACTTCCTTTGTGGTGTACACCGTCAGATCCTGTCTGTAAATCCTCCATAAGGGGGCTCCGGACAGGATCTTTAGGCCTGATACAGATAATTGTTTTATTTATTTATTTCTCGTCAGATTCTCATCCTGATTTTATTTATTTACTCTGTATTGACATTTTCCAAGTGCTCTTGAATTGTAATTGCATTACTTCTTCCATTGGCATTAAGAATGATAAAGAGAAATGTTGGGCCAGATAAAGCAAAAAAAGTATGTACTAACGTAAATTTGTCAATTTGAACAGTAACAGTTGTCTCTTTGCTTGAATAAGTATTTAATGTTCACACTGAAGCATTGGTTAATGTCTGTACTGTCGCAGTTTTGAGGATGTCATTGCTATGCGATGATCAGTCTGTTCCATCGTAATTACCATGCTTTTAGTTGTTTACTGTTAGAATGACACAAGCATGTACGGTAGTTATAAATATTAGTGTCATCGATTGGTTTAAAAAGAGGTCAATTTAGAGACTGAAAATCATCCAATTGATAGGAGCGTCTCATTCAGCAGTTTGTCAAGTTGAGGGCTGAACATTTACTGGCTTGTGGACCATTAGTTTAGTACATCTGTTCTAGTAGAAATGTGAGAAACCTTTTTATTTTGCCACATATATTTGCACATGCAAGGAATTTGACGTTGTGACTGAGATAGTAGTTTGCCCTGTTAAAACTGGCATCATACAGGTTTCATGAATAACTCATCTTCATCTGTTGCGTTGTCTCACAAAACCTGAAACACTCTTAACACTATCAACCATGTTCGGAAAAACTGCATTTCTGCACTTGCTGTAAGCCGTAAGTCTTTCACTGCCTTGGACGACTTTCGTTTTCAGTGGTTTTCCACGGGACCGTACCTATGTTCCCCGGGTCCTATGTTCCCCGCTTTCCTAGGGAGAGCGGGGAATAGAGGACCTAACCTAACCCTAACCTTAGTGGGGAACATAGAACCCGGGGAACATAGGTATGACCCCGTTTTCCACCAGTTGACGCTGTTCTCTAACATATGATATGAGTGACCATTTTCATCCTCAAGTCACACAGATCCAGGAGATCACGTGATCGAAAGATCTACACCACCATTCCCTTCCTGCTTAGCGTATGTGGGGAAACGGCTGTAATTTTTTTTTCTCCCTGCATTTTTGACGAGACAAGCTACAGTATATTGGCCTGTAACAAGCGACCGGGGGTCGCAATGATTTTTTTCTCTCGCAGAAGCACAGTGAAACCCTCCGTGTTTAGCAACCGCCAGGGGATCAATCATAATGGATATAAATATTCTGTGACTAGTTGAAAAATGTAAGGAAAACCAAAAATCGCTGGCAGTGGGCGACTCATTTATGTATTTTAAACTGGCAGTGAAAAGAGTTAACCAGAGGCCCGGCTATTGAAAACATGACTGGTGCACATTCATTTAATGATCCGGCTGTACTGTAACCAATATCCTCTGTTCTTTTGTTTTTATCATACCAGGATGACATGTTGCTTGATGATAGTAAAACACTTGGAGACTGTGGGTTCACAAATCAGACTGCCAGACCCCAGGCCCCAGCCACTGTTGGATTATCTTTCCGGTTGGGTGGTAAGATACATTGTTATACAACATAAGCATTTTAAGAATCCTTGTATAAAGAACTGTGTGCCCTTACCTATGAATGTTAATTTGTAAGTAAGTTGTGAAGTCTTAACTAGGCCTGTTATTTTCTAGTTTAGTTAGCTAGTACATCTCAACATTTTTGTTTCTAAGGGGAAAAAAACGGGTGGTCAAAGGAGATGGTCTTGTATATGTATATTGAACGTGCTTCTAGGATCGACGGGAATGTAGACTTAAAAAGGAAGAGGATATCTGAGCACTCAAAAAATGTGGATGAGAGGAAGTAAAGTTAAAAGAAAGTTTATTATAACTTTGTTTTAATTTTACTTACTCTTTTACTTACTTTTTATACACTTAATTTTATCATCTACTACTGACAGACGGCTGAAGCCAGACATGGAAAGAACCTACAAACTAAAATAAAAGTTCAGAAGAATATAAACTAAACAAAAAATCATCTGCAAAACGACTCAATTGAAACTTATAATTTATTTAAATAAATTCAAAGCACCCTCCACACACACATTCTTGATATGTCAATTTCCCCTTGCTCTGCTCATTTAGTTTGTTAATTAACACTGCAGCTGTTCTGTGTCTGTTTTGTCATTCTACCTCTTCACTTTCCCAGATGATTCATTTGAGCAGCTGAGGATTGAGACCTTCTCTAGCCCCCCAGAGCTTCCTGACGTCATGAAACCTCAGGACTCGGGCAGCACAGCCAACGAACAGGCTGTACAGTGAAGGAAAGAAGGAAGCATGGGGGGGAGGGGATGGGAGGGGGGGGGCCTGAACTGGTGAAATGTGGGAAGTGATGCCTTGGGGGAGTTTTACAGACTATGGATCTTCAGCTCATCAGAAAAATTACCAATACGGATTCCCTTTTTCTGAATGAGTTAGGGGTGTCAAACAAAAACATTGATGCTGAAATGTATGAACGCATGTTAGATAAATTGATAAATTCACACCCTTCTAAGATAACCTGACGGATTTGTCACAACACTGTCAGTCATCCATGGGATTGGTAAAGGCTGAACACAAGAATTGTACCTCTTATTTAATTAATTCTAGTCTTTATTTAGGGTAAGGTTATTGTAGCCTTACTTGTGTTTTTTTTATTGTTTTTGGGGGGCTCAGTGGGTGAGTGACTTTTTTTTCCTTTTCTTTTTTTTTCTCTTTTGTTTCTATTAGGATTTAACATTTTACTCTTTGGCCTGGTTGTATTTGTTGCAACAGTAGCTAGGAGTTTTGTGCATCTGTATGTTACTAGTTTCATTTTAGAGAACCTGTGCATGAAACCAATCTGAAATAAAATTGATTCATTTGTTGGCATCAGAATAATATAAAGTAGGAATGCACATAAGCAGATACCAGATAAAGGTTGTTGAAATTTTCCTTTCATATCAAAAATTGTATTGTTTTACAGTTTCTCTTTGTAGTGTCTCAGAAGTTACTATAATGTAATGTTACCCTCTCTGACAGACTCATGATCATGCCAGCTACACTGTTACCTGGTTCAGAGAGTGAGTCCGTCTATGTACTATCATTGTCCAAACGTAGACATGAAAGTTTAGAATTAAATGACTGACAGGCGTAGTAGCGATCAAAAATTGCTGTTAAGTGGTTCTGAATCTCAATCTACCTTACTAGTAAATATAGAAGGTATATTCTTCTCCAGCATTTGATTGGAGCTGATGAGATCTCACTCACCATAATCAAAAGACATTGTAGAACTGTGCCTATGATTTTGGAACTACGCATTTCCCTCTGACCACAGATTTACTGTCCATTATTCAGAAACTTGTGTTAAACACTACTTACTCTAATTGTCATATTTCTTCCCGTGGAACCAAAGGAGAATTGAAAAAAGGAAATGTTATATACATTTAAATTCTGAATTAAAAACTAAGCTGGATTGTTTTCCTTTTTTTTTTTTACTATGTTAAATGAATATTTGAATGTTTTACCAGTTCATGACTAGGATTTAATTGAGACGAGATATTGCAATGAATTTAAATTGCGGTTTGTTTAAAATGGGACGTGATCAAAGCTGCACCTGTAACTGACTTTTAGTTAACATTAAAACAGCCATTTGTTTTATATCCCTGTGAACTGTGGTTTGTTGTAGGGACGCTTCCCGATGTTGTGAATGGGCCCCATTCATTGTTTAGTTTTCGAGCAAGGATAGGTGCGCTTGTTTTCCCTACACTGCTTTAGACCCGTGGGTGGGGCTTAGTAGTCAACCCAGTCTCAGTCTGTGATAACACGCACGCATGGCCATGGAACAGTCCGTGGAAGAAGCATATCTGCACACATTAGTATTCGTTTTACGTTAGTTTGATAGACTAGGTTCTGAATTCTTGGTCACCTTTAATGCCTGATTAGCAGTTTAATAGCCGATTTAGCTAGCTGACTAAAACTTGTTTAGCTCAAGCAAACGCCTTTTTGCCAGACTGTCGTGTCATTTATCAACTGACTTTTTCGCCGACGGGAGAATGGATATCAGTGATCATATTCAGTCAGCAGGCAGAGCCGTGCTCGATATGATGGAACGGGAATGGGAGCCTTTATGCCATAGTGAACTGGAACAACGTTTGGACCAAGCAGTTGAGGAAATGCTGGAAGCAGATCTCATCGCCAAGGTTCGAGCTGAGACGGCGACTCTTTACCTGCAGCTAGTGCCACCCCAGACCCAGACGTCCACAGAGCTTCTTCAAGTTTCATCAACCACAGAAGCGACAACAATGTCGGATTCCCCTGAAGAGGAACCTGGGTTCCAAGAAACACTTGCCACTGTTGATAGTAATGCAATTAAGGTAAGCATGTCCCAAACATCATGTGGTTTGGTGATTATCGTATAACGGCTTGATATACACATGGAAGTCAGACTACTACTGTGTCCTAGCTGTAGTATACAATCCTCGTAGACGTATTTATGATTCTGACGTTTTCAATCTACGAGAGTTGTAGGGTTCACGCCCCATGGAGACCTGGACTTTCTGCACTATGCCCCGCAAAGTACTCCAGACGTGTACAAATTGAAAATAAAGGTGCTTACCTCAAAGCCCCAAATGTTAACTACTTCTACGGGGTAGTAGTTTAATGTAATAATCCATATCTTTCAACAAAGAAGTGTTTTAATGCCGTCTGTGGCCGAACGCCATTTTTTCACCCTAGTTTACTTCCTGTTTACTTTTAGTGTAATTCCGGGTTTCACCGGATGCGCCCCCTCACTTCCCGTCACTACCGCCCATTGGGAACTTCCGACAGAATCGGCCACAGACGGCATTAAAACACTTCTTTATTGAAAGATATGGATTATTACATTAAACTACTACTCCGTAGAAGTAGTTAACATTTGGGGCTTTGAGGTAAGCACCTTTTATTTTCAATTTGTACACGTTTGGAGTACTTTGCGGGGCATAGCGCAGAAAGTCCAGGTCTCCATGGGGCGTGAACCCTACAACTCTCGTAGATTGAAAACGTCAGAATCATAAATACGTCTACGAGGGTTGTATACTACAGCTAACTGTGTCCCTGACTGTTCTTTCTGTTCTCAGCACATTGCAGACCTGCTTCAGAATTCCAAGTCGAATCACAACAGGGTTCGTCTGGCTGGACGAGCCCGCTTATCCCTATCACACACGGTTCTCCTGTCCATCGCACTCCTTTCCAAGCGTATCACCTATCGCTCTGTGTCTAATCGATTCCGTCTGGAGAAGGGAAACATCCACAGGATCTTCTTTTCCTTTTGTGAGCGTGTCAACATGCTGGAGAAAGAACAAATCAGGTGGCCAGTTGGTAAGTTTGCTCTTTTGTGTGGGTGATGACAATTTCAATTTGGGTCCTACCTACATAGTCCAATAGTGCTAGACAAAAAAAAAAGGATAAGTGGCAACGAATGATTATGGTTACTGTTGTGTCTCTCTCATTACAGAGAGGGAGTCTATTGATGCCGTTTTCCCTCTGTCCAATCTACTGGGAAAATCGGAGCGGCTGGAAGACCAATGTGTCCCCAAGGTTCTGGGTGTTTTGGGGCACACCCACATCCCGATCCGCCTGCCTAGAGGGGGACATGATATGGAGAGCACTGTGCCTGAGGTGAAGAGGATGAAGAAGGAGGCTCACCCTGACTCTTGGCTAAACCTGGAGCTAGTGTGTGATGGCAAAGGCCGGTTCCTGCACTGTAGAATCAGCAAGGGATCAGACATGGACAAGGCCAGTACTCTGAGAGACAGACTTGAACAGCACCCTGAACTAATGCCTCCAGGTTCATGCCTAGTTGCTAGAGCCGGGTACCCCCTGACTACTCAGATTTTAACACCATATGTTGCTTGTCATGGAGCAAGGGAGAATCTCTTCAACAAGACTTTGGAGAACCATTTTAACATTCTAGACCAAGCTATTGCTAACCTGAAAGCTAGATTTCAAAGGCTCAGGCATCTGGACACAGGCAATTATGAAAGGGCCAGAGCAGTTGTGTTGACTACCTGTATACTGCACAATGTATTTCTAGACATAGGGCAAGTGGTCAAAGGAGACGTGGAGGAGGAAGGCAGCATCCAGGAAGGAGAGGGGGAGGTAGATGATGGGGGTATTGACAGACGGGAGGCCATCTCAGACCTGTTGTATAAAGAGCTGGACTCTCAAAGGATGTGATGACTATGGACTTTTTATTGTGTTTTATAGAAATAAATTAACAGAATCCCCCATGTCTTCGAAGCCATTGCATCCATAATATTGCATTACATCAGCAGACCAACTACCAAGTTGATTGGGAACGACCTTGCGATTGTAATAACAAATAAATGATTTTAATCCCATCACTGTTTCAGCCACTGATTTGAAATATAAAAAAATAAGACACCATGATGATATCCATCATATCTTGGGACTAATTTGCAACCAGCGAGATTGGATGCAGAACAAATTTCTTCCATAGCTTTGAGGACATTATGTTGTAATCAACTAGTGCAATTCATCTTGTGCAATGTTCAGTATAATCATCCTTGGTTTTATGTTTCACTTATTATCTTTATGTATTGTAGTTTTGAAACTACAAGCACAGTTTTTTGTTCAATTCCAATTGTTTTCTTGGAAAAGGTTTGAAGGGATGTGTATGCATATTCAATCAATGTCTGGTGTAGTGGTAGGATGCCTTGCTTGTTATTTTATTAGACACCTGAAGCTAACCCCATGCCATTGTAATAAAAATGAGTACGAAGAAATAAACCCAGATAATGTTCCAAGATTAAACAAAGACTAAAAAATGTGTAACAATTTCAACCTATTCCATAGTGTATTGTCTTAAAATGCTGACAAACACATGGAAGCTCAGTGCAGTTTGCTCAATGTCCATCCTTTGACAACTGAACACTGTTACTTTGAGCCAGACTAGCAATGGCCTGTGCCAGGTTGTTGATAGCCTCAATCTTCCTCTCTTCAAGGGCCTTCTGCTGGGCCCACATGTTCATCTTTCTCTCCTGTAGCTCCAGGTACAGCTGCAGAACATCCTGTGGAGGACGAGAGGGGCAGGGACAGGGTGCAGCCATAAGACGAGGTGTAGGGAGAATAGGGGTGAACCGCTTGCTGGCTATGGCTTTGCCCAGTTTAGTCCCATTAAGTTTGGCCTTCCGCTGCGCTTCTATCTCTTCCCTGCTCTTGCCCAGTACTTCATGCATGGCCTTGAAGAACTCCCAGTGGACACTGCCATCTCCAAGCCTCTTGGCTCTCTCAGCATTCTTCCTGTATGTTGACAACATGTTTCTCCATTTGAGGTCACACTCGTAAGCCTTAGCAGTCACATCAGTGTTTCCTGCTTCCCTAAACTTTACATTGACCTTCTCTGCCACCATTTCCCAAAGTTTCTTTTTCTTGCACACTGGCTGATCAAAAGCCTGGTCCATTTCAAGACGGATGTTAACTAGGTGCCATGTGGCCTGCAGAGTCCATACAAATTCTAGAGAGAAGAAAGCAACAATGGATTATGTCAATTGATTTTATTAAACGCATAAATTGCTTCTGTTTGGTCAATTAATGTATGGTTGTAATGTTTATGTATTGGATGTGTCCAACTATGTATAGTTCAGTTCAGTTCAGTTCAGTTTTTTTTCTTTTTCGGATAATGGGCACAAACATAACAAATAACATTTCATTATTATTATTATTTTCTCAGCAGTGTCCAAGAGTCCGAATAGGGGCTAGGGAGAAGCACTAGGCTTGTCGGGCCCTGCCCTGTAGTCTTACAACTCTCTTTTCTTCATTATTTTTTTTAATCACAAAGCACGCCCCATGGCGTACTTACTTACGTTTACATTATTCATATATACATATATATATATATACATATATACATGGTATGTGGTATATACATCCCAATATAATACAATAGTATGTTGTATATTATAATATAATTCAATATTACAATAGCAATAGTATAGTAACAATATGATAGTATATAGTATAATTGCAAATATATAACAACATATCCTAACACATCATTTAATATAATATGTTATGATATAATATGATATAACAATACAGCAATTACAATATTATAACCATTTCTACTGTCTAATATAATTATATAATGTAATTATATAGCACTACATCATACTTTCAATCAAGCTCTTCTTCCCTTCTGTACCTATCGAAAATAGATCTCTTTAGTCTAACTTTGAATTTATGTATGTTTTCACAATATTTTAATTCATCCTCTAACCCAATCCATAGGGTGGCTCCATAAGAAGAGATACACATTCTTTTAAGATCTGTTTTCATCACATGTTTCTTGAAGTTCAGTGGTCCTCTGAGGTTATATCCCCCCTCTTTATCCAAAAATTTGCTTCGTACATTTCCCGGTAATTGATTATATCTAGCTTTATACATGACCTGTAGTGTTTTAATTTAAAGATGACCATATCCTTGAACTTCAAAAGATGTGATTGAAGAAACAATATGTGTGTATGGTCCCGATATCCTGCATTATTTATTACTCTTATTGCTCTTTTTTGGATTATGATTAATAATAGTAAATGTATCATGGTATATATCACTTATGATTGACATGAATGTAACTAGTAGGAATAGACTCGGCATGAACTCATCGAGCCCTCCTCGCATGCTTTGACCAGATGTGATCTGGTGGATTCACTAACCTGCTTTTGTTGTCTCGTGGTCCATGTTTGACACCACTGTTTCATTTTCTTCTATTTCAACATTTTTTCCCACAATGGTCTCTATGATCTCCATGCTATTAAACTGCGGTGGACGCTGTAAAAGTTGTTGGCTTTATCAGTCGCAGATTTAGCGTAGAGTTTAACAACCTCTGTGTGGCACCGATGAATGTTTCCGCATCAACTAAGCGATGATTATAACAACCTCACCAAGGAATTTGGAAAATGCAGTTCTTTTTAGTTATCGCCATAGTGGGGTTCAAGCCTTGAGTGTGTCATCTAAACTACAATCCCTGCATGCATCGGGAAACGAGACACGCGAGACCTTGTTTCACTACCATGGAACATGTAGTTTACTATGGGAAAAATACACGAAGCAAGCCGTGGGTTGGAATACAATTTAAACTACAAAGCCCATGATAAATACCATCGACCCACCCCCTTTTGCGTAACTCCCTCCCCCTACCGCCCCTTGTTTGTTGCTTGGCTAAAGATGGCGTTAGCGGCTAACCAAGACGATTGCATTTTGTTTCACAAAATTTATTCGGCCATTGGTAACAATACATTGATCAAATAGGCATTTAATTATTCAAGTAAAGTGAACAAATATGTTAAATTGAGCAACGCGCCTCTATTACATAGTATAACGTTCGTTTGGCCTCCTCACTATGTAGGCCTGTTTTTTTAGGGAGTGGACCGGACGTATTGGAACTACATCTCCCATCAGCACATTCGAGAGAGCAGTCAGGTGGTACAATTTATCTTTTTCATGCTGGTATCTGTAGTTTTTGTCAACCGTGTTTTGAACCACATTACAACTGTAACATTTGAAAACAACATGAATGAAAGAAAGTAGAGCTTTCAACAAAAATGTTTAGCACTTGATCATTTGAAGTAAAATGAACATTTCCTATCCTCCATTGTGTTTTTACAGATGCTCAGTGGCATCCATATCAGTCCAAAGTGGCGTGAGGAAAAATAAGAAGTGAATCTGGGATCTGCTGGGCAGTGACATCATGGCCGCGTCACCTGCGCAAGATACCAGGAAACAGACACGAGGACCCTCCAGAGAGGTGCGTTCATCATCCCCAGAATCATCGCTGACCTGGTGTTTGTATCACCTGTCCAAGTCTTGTTCAGCTGCTGAGGACCAGAGGAACGAGTCGGTAGACACAGAGACCGGTGGGGGCAAAGAGGTCGATAAAAGGACCAAAGTTGCCCAGTGGCGCGCGCTGGTGGCCATCCGCACGCAGCACATCAAGGGTGGCTGTGTTGGGATTGCCCGATTCAGAACTCAGGGAGGACATAAACCCCTCTTGAACCTTCTCAAGCACCCTGAGTGCTCCAAGAAGACCCTGGACCTGGCTCTCAGTATTCTTGCCAACTGCTGCACTGAGTTAGAGACGCGTGTTGAGGTGAGATGTAAGGAGATGATGGTTCAAGGAGATAATGTAGGCTTTATTCTTAGTATTTTCACAGAGATTACTATTTCCTTTCATACATTTGTTTCTATTTCATTTTCATTGTAGGTTCGTAAGCTTGATGGAATAACTGTTGTGGGTAAGTGAAAATATAAATGTGGAGAATGTATTTATTATTGAGAGAAGGATAAACAATACTTATTTGTTTGAAACACTTATAATCACATCTGAGATGCAATCCTTCCTGTCAGATATCACAACATAACAAGAAGAGCCCTGCTAGTGGTCCCTTGAGGCTGTGCTATTCCTTACACCCAAGACACAACAGGACCAAATGGTTTGCATTGACCGACAATGTGAACTTTTGAGCCCTGCCTCTTGCTAGAGGGACTAATATATATATATATATAAACACATTTATTATAAAAGCCAACTGTAGCCAGCACACTAGCTACAGTTTACTGTGATTTAACTTTTTTTAATTTGCTTTTATGACTATTTTGTTGTTACTGGTCATCTTTCATTGGAAAGCACTTTGGGTCAACTGTTGTTGTTTTTAAATGTGATATATAAAAAATAAAATTTAACCAGTAAAAATACATGGAAACAAAGTCTATTTTACAAGTATGCACTGGCCAATATGCAGGAGATACACACACTGATACAAATCAAGCCATTAATAAGGGCACATAACTGCACAAAGCTGAATAAATACAATACAATCATATAAATACTAAAGAACCCTGAGAATGTGCTATATAAATAAAGATGACTTGACACTTAACAGCAGTATGGTTTTAATTGTTTTCCTTCCTCAGTTGATATCCTGAAGAGAAATGTTGCCACAGAGACCATTCAGAACAGAGCGGCTCGGGCTCTGGGGAACTTGGCTATGGATCCAGAGAATTCAGCTCTCATCCATACTGCTGGTATGTTTGCAAATGTCAATGTTGACATTTACCAAAACAGTAGTTCTGATTTGATTAGGTCAGCCACATTTTTTTCTGTGGTTGGTTGACGCCTTACATCATGGATGTTATGTTCTAGTAAATTCTTGTAACCCCAAAGCCACTTTGACCGTAAGTTTATACCGCATCATAATAATTCCTAGTTTTATTGCATAATGTTTTGGTCCAACTATACTATGTTTTACCATCAAAAAGGTTGTTGTGTACGTTCTGGTGACGAATTCTTTGGTTTTTTTTCATTTTATTTACAGGTGGTGTTTCCCTTCTCCTCCTCTGTCTTTCTCTGTCCTCCTCCCCATCCTCCCCGACAGATACTCCGGCCAAAGCCCCATGTCCTAAACTGTTGTGTGCTCAGTCAGCTACCCGTGCCCTGCAGTACCTCTCTGATACGCCCTCTAACCGCCTCTTGCTGCTCACTCAAGGGACATTAACTGCTCTGGCTCCACTCATTGCTCCAGAACACCCAGATGGGCTGAGGCGGGCAGCTCTCCGGACCATTCATGAGCTAACCCGGGGCTGTAGCATCCAATGCGCCCGCGAGGTCTCCCGCTCAGGCGTCGTCGCGCAACTTGGTGTCATGGCATCAGAGGAGTCTGACAGTCCTTTTGAAGAGCTGGCACTGAAAACCCTGGCCAACATGTGCTCCCAAGGCTGCTTACGTCCTCTTATGGGGTCACTGGGGGTCATTCAGAAGTTCACTGGAGAGGTTAAGAGAGACCCCCTTAGTAAGTCTGGCATTTTCCTCAGGGCACTCTGCTTGTGTTGCAAGGAAGCTGTGAACCGTTACAAAGTGACGGAAAGTGGTGGGTTGGAGGCGCTGATTGTTTTTTTGGCCAGACATCAGAATCATCCACTTTCCCGATTAGCCATTTCTGCCTGTGCTGACTTTATTTATGATGAATCTGCCCTGGAACAGATGCAGGAATTAGGGCTGGTCCCTCTGCTAATTTCTCGACTGGTTGAATTTGCTAAAGGGGAGGAGACATCTTCTGAGAAGATTGATGGAAATCCTACCTCCAACATGTCTCCCTCAGAGCTCCTGTCCCCATCTTGTTTTGAATGTTTTGACTTCCCAACTGAGGTGAACAGGAGGGAGGACCAGGGTCCTGGATCATCCAGTTTTCTAAGTTTGAGGTTAGTGAAGAAAAACATATAGAAACATAGGACTCACACACAAAACACCTTTTTCCATCTTGCTTGTTGATCTTCACTCCAAATGATTCTATAACAGTATGATCATAGTTTGTGCCTTTTTGTCCAGGTCCTGGTTGGTATCTGAGGGTCTGATCACATCTGAGGGGGACCTGCTTGAGTCTCCATCTGGAGTTGAAGGAGACTGGGGGAGTCTTCAGATCCAGCCTTCTGCATCTCCTCAAACATCCTCCACAAACCCTGATTCCTCCCTCAAAAGCTCCTGTCAGTCCCCCTCCTTCAATCCCAAACACATTCAACCATCACCCCAGCCTCTCCCATCATGCTCATCTAAAAGCCCAGCTCTGTCTGCCTCCACCCCACAGCCTGATTCCATCCTTTCCTCGCAGTCCTCCAGTACACCCTCGCTTCAAATCCAACTCTCCCCTCCCTCATCTCTGTCCTCCCCCACTAAAACCCCCCAAACACCCATTTCCCCATCAAAGTTCTCTTCATCACACAAGAAGAGGCCCCGGGTCCATACGCCAGCCCGCCTGTTGCTTGCTCTGGAGACCCCGCCCTCAGCACCCCGACCTGCTTCGACCTACTACAACCCATACCACCCTGAGCCCTGGGCCCCTGAGTCTCCCATCTTGCTGCTGCTCTCGCGCTTCTCTCACGCCACTGACCCCAGCACTTCGCTGATCAACTCGGGGACAGTCTCTGGCCTGTTGTTCTACCTCACCCGCCACAAGGATCCCAGTGTTAGGTGCTTCCGCATGATGTGCCGACTGAGCTGCAACCCTTTATGCCTGGAGGCGCTGGTCAGAACTGGCTCAGTGGCTCTGATTCGTCACTATCTCTGTCAGAGAGAGGAACTGCCAGGAAGATGGGAGAAGCAGACTAAACGAGTAAAAGCCAAAGTTAAACAGCTTGGTAAGCTAGATCTCAAGTGTTGTACAGAGTAAAATCCTCAGTGTTAATTAATACATTTGTAGTCGGATTGTACTACTAATGTAACCGTAAGGGTCAATTTGGTTACATTTGTACACTTGAGTTTGAGTTAAATGAACACTGAGGATTTAAAGTGTATGTTCACACACAAGTTCTGGACCACTTAAAGGAGGAGTTCACCCAAAAAATGACTTATTTTCTATCAATTGCACACCCTATGAAACCTTGAATCCATGGATTCTTTTTTGTTTTTGTCGCATTCCTAAGCTAATAATTTGATCCCGTCTCCTACCGGCTAATGTATCCGGTAGGAGACACAAAGTAGATTATTTGTGTCTCCTACCGGAAATACACATCAAATTATTGTCTTAGGAATGCCACAAAAATCCATGAAATCAAGGCTTCATGGGGTGTGTAATTGATAGAAAATAAGTAATTTTTGGGGTGAACTCCTCCTTTAATAAAATAGTAGTTATATAATTGGTGATTGTCTTTTTGTAGGTGTTGCTCTACTCAACAATCTGCGCGTTCAATGTGAGTCTGGGTTTGGTTCTGGGGTTCTGGCCCATATGATCCTCTCAGGTTCAGAGTCAGACAAGATGACCTGTGCACTGTCTTTGCCACTAGTCAGCAGGTGAGTAGTGGGATAAAGCCAGTGTGAAACACTGTACAAAATAGATAAAATGTGTTCAATAATAATCAGGTTTTGCCACACACAATTAGCTAGATTACCTCTATATTCAGCTATTTGACATATCCTCTTTTTTTCCCATTATAGCAACAAAGCTTTCTTGAAGAAACTTCTTTTGGATCATGGTGGGCTACGCTTGGCTCTGCAGCCCCTGGGTTGTGATGAGGAGGATGAGGAAGACAAGGCTGTTGACTGTGGTCTTTCTGATTGTTTTAGTTCCCCCCATTTAGCCCCTGCCTCTCAGCCCCATTCGCTGTACTGCTCTCTCCTGATTGGATGCCTGTCTAGCCTGATGGGTGGCCCCAAAACAGAGCTAGACAGTCGACAGCCAAGGACACTTGGTTCAGTCAAAGCTCTCTCCGATGGTGCAACAGGAAGATGTTCATCCCCTCCCTTGAAAAAGCCTCGCCTAGATAGATTTTGTCCCTACCAAGACTCAACCTTCGACCTCTTCTTCCTGCTGGACGATGGGACCCAGGTGTCAGCCAACAGAAATGTCTTGGCTGGAATGGAAGGAACAGATGCAGTCGCGTCCGAGTACTTCAGGGCTCTTTTGAAGGGTGGATTTGGAGAAGCACAAGGCAGCACTGGTGCAGTTATCCCTATTAAGGATGTTAACAGAGGTATGCTGCTACCAGTACTACATTACCTGCATGGCTGTCGCCTGGCCACGGATACAGAAAACACAAAAGAACAAGATGGAGAGACGGGGGTTAGAGGACGATGTGAGGTTTTGGGATCACTGGCATTGGAGGGTCCGGGTATCTGCCCAGAGGTCACAGAGGAGCACTTAATGGAGGAGCAGACTTTCCAGAGCACACCTATAGGTGAGATGATGATTGGAGCGTGTAGATTCCTGGTGACTGAGCTGCAGAGGGAGGCGGAAGATCTCTGCATCTCTCTTCTCCAGTCTTGCTTCACTAAGTCTGCTAGTGGAGCTGCAATGGGAAACAGGGAGAGCGGTGCATGTAACATGGACCGAGAGTGCTTAGAAGGGGAGTCTGCTGATGAGAGCTTAGCTAATCGTACATCCAGTTTGGAGCTGAGTGTTATCGAGCCAGAGCCAGAATATTCATGGAGAAATGGACAGATGGAGAAACCAGGCAATCCTGCATCTGATTCCCCTCACCAAACAGATCGCAAACAGCCACCTGCCCCTGGACCACACAACAAGATCAACAGGGCTCTTAAGTCAAGTGCAGACGTGACGCCAATCACCAGTGTCCGTCTGGTTACCAAATCAAGCCGTATGTCAATCATGGACAAGTCCTTGACTCCGCAAGCGTTAAGGTTATCGCCAAAGAACTCATTGAAAACCTCTCGGCAGGTTTTGGACCCAGCAGCTCAGGATTCTCCCTGCTCTACAAAAGCCAGTGATGGAAGTTGCTGGGCTCCCCAGGCGTACTGGTTTTCCCAGCAGTACAGTTTTCCAGGCCTGGGCAAGGCCTGCCTGCTACTCCTGCTGGGGTGTCAGGGTTCCCCTCAGCCCTCCCCTCACACCTCTGCTGGAGATTGCCTGCGTAGACTAGCCAGAGAGGCAGACTGCACAGAGACTCTGAAACAGGATATATTGAATTTGGCCACAATAGCTCTGACCTGAGGGAATAATAAGGGAGTGACAGTGCATGATAATTATGAGACTAGAGGGCATATGAGAAGTGAGGCTTGTAAGAGGGCATGTGCTATAGCTTTCAGACAAGATACCATTGTGATAAATCTTAGAAACATTACTCTTTAGTAGTGCAACTGCAGGTTCAACAACAATTACCTGGAAACAAGCTGTATGTCTTGTTTCAAATGAAAGCCTTTTTTCCCCCAGCACTGTTTACAAATATATTCAGCTTTGGTTCGTTTTTGCAGTTTAGAAGCATGTTTATACTTAGTCAAGCTTCCTTGTACACTGACAGCTTAGTTGCCAGCATTGCAACACTGTATGAAACACTGTTCACTCATTCATTTCAAGACATTTGTATTTTTCCCCCTTTTTTATTTTGAAAATGAAATGCTATGTCATTGCATTTGATAAATATCATTTAGCTGGAAGAAATGGAACTATCAGGGTTGGTCTAGGTGCCATTTGTGTATTTTGTACATAGAGATAAAGAGAAGCAGAGATTGGAATATCAGAAATGTATGCACAGGTTTCCCCTGCCCCATGTAAAGTTATGCTCCTGAATAAATACATTGAAACAGCATTTCAAAAGTGGTATGCTTTCAGTGTGTCGGTATTTCCAGTGATTCCTGAATCTAATGAAACTTCGGTGAAGTTGTTTATGCATTGAAACAGAATCATGTGCATCTTGTACATTAAACAGGGAAAACTGTTGCGCCCTTCTTTGTCCTTTGTTCAGGGTTGACTGCAGATGCGGTGGTCTCAAAAACAAAGGAAAACTGACAGAAAAATTAACATTAAGGAAAACTCCTTAGAGACTTAAGAAAATGTATTTTATTTTTATATTCTCAAAGTGCTCTGTGCTCATAGTGAGGGGTGAATAAAATAAGCAAAGGTTTCGGTCCTGGGACCTTCGTCAGTGCTGTGAGTGCATCAGACAAACAAGTTGCTTTTATAGGGCTCTAGATCAGCTCAGGTGCTGAGGATCACTACTCAAGGTCATCACCATGGCAATGGTGGGGCGTGGACATGTTACAGAAAATAACCTAAGGTTACACATTACATTTGAAATCATGAAGTTCATTGTACAGACCATTACACAGACATGTTAGCATTTTTGAAAAACATGTCATCCTAGTACATTTAATATGGGTTCTTTAGGTAGCACTGGAGGGGGAGGGCTTCATTCATGCCACCCGGGTTCAGACTGAAAAGTTTGGAGTTTGCGGTCTAAATCACCACCTAATTTCTTAACTATAAATTACAGATTTGCTATAGTGTGACCGGCTTCCATAAAGTGTCTGGCAATGGGAGATTTAATGTCCTTGCGTCCTGGGGGGGGGGGGGGGGGGGTATGTAGTTTGTCTGTGATGCACTCTTGAAGAAGGTCCAGGACCGAAACGTTTGCTAATTTTATTCACCCCTCACTATGAGCACAAATTCTATTTTCTTCTCTGTCTAAGGAGTTTCCCTTTATGCAGCGAGCGCATCTTGTACATCACCATAAATTATAGACTGACCACGTCTTTCTTGTACCCCAGGAATAAATAGTTTTATTAGAGGCCTAGCATGGAAGCCAATTCCTTTAGTCAGTGATACATACAAGCTACACAGACATTAACCCCCAGCGCCCCCACCACCCAAAAACAAATGAAATGCCACTCATTGTGATAAAGTCAAATATCTGGTTTTATTATTTTTATAGTTTGGCCCCTAGGTAGCTACAAAACAGTGTTTTTTCAACATATACCAGCCAACAATTGAGAATACATCAGAAGACAGCATAGTGATCCTGTCAGTGGTGGGAGCTCTCGTAGCCATCAGGGAGAGCGTTTGTGTGAGGGTTATGGATCAGAGAGTGGTTTCCATCACCCCAGGGGAATCTCTGGAGAGGAAATTTTAAACGTTTCAACAAAGCAAATGGAGATACACATCTATACACATTAACACTGTACCTTCCATAATATCCTACAACTTGCTAATGTGTAAGTTTGCTATGTAAAAGTAAAACATATTTGTGATGAAAGGTGCAGCCAGTAGACTTTACTACTGAGGTACAACGAGGCCCACCTTGGTACGGATGCGCAGGGCTGGATATGCCACAAACTCAGGTCTTCCGTGATCGTGTTGCATCTTCATATAGGCATTGACCATGCAGACGGTAACACCAGGAATGGCCAACACAAATGTCAAGATCTTCCAGGTTCTTGCTGTGAAAAGAAAATGAAAGTTACATTGGAGACTCGCTAATATGAAGAAACATTAAATTACAATAATATCAAAATCATATCTGTCAGTTCAGATGTGAAAACAGTCTTGTGGATCCTCATGCATTGCCAATGAAACAAATCAACTTCCCTGATAACATGCAGAGGCAGAGCAGACAGACAGACATACAACATGGCACACAAGCATGGCATGAATTTCAGACTGTTGAAGCAGCCTGACAAATCCCTCTTAAAATTCAACAAAAGCCTCCCAACATTATGTGGCCAAGTGATGCTGTAGTATAGCTGTGGATCATCAGGAAGGTATATTAATTATAATTGACAGGAACAAGAAGACACACTGACCTCCTCCCTCATGGCTTGAATGTGAGGCAGCGGCGAGTACCCGGCGGGCAGCCATGCCAGCAGTGGAGAGAGACATGTCTACATGATGTTCCAGGGGGACAAGAAAAACAGTGTAATATTCTGGCACAAACATCAGTACAGACTACATATTTCCATTATGAACACTTGTGCAATGCACATGTGTCGTGTGACCATGAACAGCATGTTTTAATTTAATAAATGCATTACTTTGATGTCTATAATCTATGTATTTCAATCTACAACAGCTGAAGTTTGTTCCAATTCTATTCAAATTAATTCCAGTATTAATGTAAAACTGTAACATTACATCACATATAGACAAACATTTGGATAGGAACAAGTGAAACTAATGGCTATACAGGCATGTTGACAAACCATACACTGTATTAAATAATTTGTAAAGAGAGAACATATATAATTCTTGAAAGCATGTCATATAAAGATGACATTAGAAAACCATACCTAGGCTAGGGTTAATGCAGGGCCTATTAGGTCTAATGGTCATAAGCATGTTAATGCTCCTTTTTGGCCTGTAAATGTAAATAAATAATATGAAAACTTACTGTTGATTAGTCACAGAGCCTTGATGTTCTTTGTTTTGGTCTTAATTCTTTGGAAAATCCTTTGTATGTTACTTCGAGCTCTTTCTCCACCTTCCTGCTTGTTTGTCCTTCAGTCTGTCCTGGACTGAACTCAACCATGAGACTCCTCCCCACTTTTATCTGTATGTGTGCCAAGAAACATGAAGTTTATATTTGGTCAAGTGCACAGGGAAGGCAGACCTGTAAACAGAGGGATAGAGTCAAAGAGGGGTGGCTGTTTATGGTTTTAGGACAATGCCACAGGTGTGAGTGTATTTGTACTGAGTGGCCATATGTTGTATCTTCACTGCTGTGCTTAGGTTGAAATAAGGTCGCTGAAGAGGAGGCCTGATATGACCCGACACGTTGTGTGCTTGTAGATCGGTTATTTTATAAATGAAGAATAATGCTAAGCATAAGTTTGGCTAATTGAAGGGTCAATTTTAGTTAATTCTTAAAACTGAACTTCAGGTGGTGAAAAGTGCTGGAATGGATTCAATCTCATTGAACACAGCTGAGCTGTTCACAGTGTGACAGCTGCACAGCTGCATTGCATGATATCACTGGTCACAAATGAGCTCATGTGAGACGCCATCTTTCTCTGTTATTTACTCATTCTACTTCCCTACCTTTGCCCTCTGGTTAGCTTTGACAAAACTCTCTCCCTCTTCCTCACCTTCTCCTTTAGTTTCTCCTAGCCTCACAAAAAGCAGCAAAGAGTGTAACCCCAAGAGTGTAAGTTACCCAAGACTTTTTTTAGTTACCAGCATTTCAGGAAGATGTGGTTGCTTTTTGTAAACAGTTCAAATCAAATGAGCAGGGAAAAAAAAGGGGGGGGGGGGGTACTAGAAAAGAAAAAACAACAAGAGCACCATGTGGAACTGGATCTATTTGTAAACAATTCAACATTAATCCTATAATCACAGTATGGTGAGGGCAGAGTTTATGGTGACTCATACAATATGAGTGACAGGTGTGACTGCTAATCAGAGGGCTGAACCGTCCTTTTCCTGGATCTTGATTTACACTTGGATCAGGTCCATCTGGACCTTGCTTACCCTGTCCCAGAGTAGCTCCACATAACTGTCTGCCAATTAGAAAACCAATATTATGACTGTCCACTAGATGGAGTAGTATAACTGCGATTCAACCCTCTGACACAGCAACATCTGCAATTCTGCATTATGAGGCTGTTAACTGTCTGTACAAGAGAGAGAGAGAGAGAGAGAGAGAGAGAGAGAGAGAGAGAGAGAGAGAGAGAGAGAGAGAGAGAGAGAGAGAGAGAGAGAGAGAGAGAGAGAGAGAGAGAGAGAGAGAGAGAGAGAGAGAGAGAGAGAGAGAGAGAGAGAGAGAGAGAGAGAGAGAGAGAGAGAGAGAGAGAGAGAGAGAGAGAGAGAGAGAGAGAGAGAGAGAGAGAGAGAGAGAGAGAGAGAGAGAGAGAGAGAGAGAGAGAGAGAGAGACTTTCAACTGTGAGGTAAACAGAATAGAGTATAATGAATGAAAAGTATTTTAATTAATCAAAGTCTTTAGCCCTGGCAATTATAACGACAAAGAAGCACTGCCGTATGTCACCTTTCCTCAGGTTTTGCAGTCACCTAGATTTGCTAGTGTAACTTGTACGATGTATGTTATACTGTAATAGTGACCCTGTGTAACCTGAGGAGCAGGAGAGGACAGGGATACTAGACCAGAGCTTGTATCCACTGTCAGAATAATGAACATAGCAGTGGGCTTCTTAAATAATAACAACTCACAGAATATAATTTTTGTGGCATTTCTGATTTATTATTGTTTTAGTTATTTATCAGGGCACATAACTTTTAAGAATGCCAGTTAATTTGAGCCTATCCTAGTACCATACTTTCTTGTCGTATGTTGTACAAAAGTGACGAACACCACTCAGCGATGGGTTCTCCTCGTTTATCCAGTATCTGGACACCATTGGGTTTATCACTTACAGAAAGAATTCCGATTTCATACATAAAGTTCAATAAAATGGCAGAGGATTCATATAGTTTTCCAGACAGGTTGGAGATATTGATGGCTCATAATCCGGTCATGAATGTGTAGGGGATATTAGGTCAAATATTGAATCAAGTATTTGATCTTGAGGCTATTTTGTCCCAAAGTTTACGTTCGGTGTACAAAGCTGCAATAACCAAGATCTCTCCAAAATTATTTAAAGCTGCAATCCGAAACTTTATTTTATGAATAAAGTGATATTTTAACCAATCTGTATGGTATAGACTTTAGTATGTTAGTATAGTATAAATAGCACATCTGAAGTGGTTGGAGGTGGTCTCCATACTCTTCCATTCAGAAATTTAGACCCTGATGCTGGGTAGGATACCCACTATTTGACTAGTAGTACTGCCTGAAGCTCATAAGCACAATATCTCCCCTGGTCAAGCAAGGATTTCCTATTGACAGAGTTGTACAAATGTAGTCTTCCATACGAGAGACCAGGGTTCAAATCCCAGGTAGGACATGAAAAAGATTCCAACTTTAAAGTCAACAGATACTGTAGCCTACTTGTTAGAACAGGCAGAACAGGTTTTTTTATTAGCATTAGTAAGTAATGAATTTGCCTGCCTCTGTTTTAGCAGCCATAGCCAGGACTGAAGTCAGTTAGGGTTTGGTTTAGTCATGCCCATCAGCCTGTCTGAACATCTAGGGCCACTGTTATTGTGGGCAACAGCCATGTGTTACTGTAAGAGTCAGTGTACACTGGAGAGAGACTGACACACGTGGAAGCGTGTATGCATTACAAGTGGCATTCATGGATGTAAATTTAGCTTACTCCCAGCTGGAGTAATCTCACTTATCTCAGTCACATGATCCAGGTCACAGCACCAAAGCAATAGTGTCATTAATGCCAGCAACTTGAACCCTAGCTGCCTCTTAACACAAGTTTGCATCCAGTCTGGAGCTCACAAGTCCTGTGCCTGGCAGCCTGCCAGGATGATAGATTGGCACACTGCAGATTGAGCCAAATTGAAAGGTCTGCTGTTTGAATCAGATCAAGGATAGTATTTCACACATGTTGAGAGACATCTAGACTCAACACAGAACAATGCACATGGGAAACACGCACGCACATGCACACACACACACACACACACACACACACACACACACACACACACACACACACACACACACACCTACACGTATATAAACACAGATATACATGTACGTTCATGTGGACACCACATTGTAAAATCCTGAGTGTTCATTGAACTCAGCGTAAAACATTAAACCTTTTATTCCCCTCATAGACATTTTTCCTGTGCATTTCTTTATGTCTTCACACCACTCAGTCTGTCAGGGTCATTTATGTTTGCAATGGTTATGCAAGTTGCTGGATATCTAAAAGTGCAACATAAATAATAACAATAATAAATATAACAGGATTTTGCCTGGTTCTTTGCAATGCAAATTCTTTAAAAGCTCGGCCTGTTTTTAGATGGCCTTGAGCTGAACTGAAATGTGGTTTCAAATAACGTGCTCTATAACCTTTTCGGTCTTTTTGTGGCACATAGCAAGAACCAGGGGTAAGAACCAGGAAAGTAGTAAATGCGTAACACAATAATTTGTAAACATAAACGTATTAAATATTGAGATAGACATAAGAATAGATGTCATTAATATGAACATGTGTACGTTCATGTCAGATACACAGAATATACAGACACACTCTTGGTACAGAGTACAGACACACCTTAATGGAAAAGCGTTTGAAAGTTTGCAAACGGAATAAGTCTAGGCTCGCTGGCACAAACGTAGGAAGAGCAGTATGTGGATCGTGGACAGAGAGAATTCTAGGAGGAAGAGGAAAGATAGATGAACAGCTGTCAAGAGAGCGACATGGTCACCTGAGGGGAAGGTAGAAGCAATTGAGGAGATCCATTAAGGTTCCAGTACAAGTCTAGAATTGGGTGCAAAGAGGTCAATGGTTTAATTAGTCACACAGCTTTCCTCATAGTGCACTTTATTCTTCTATATTAACTCTATATACGCCAAAAAGTAAAAATAGCTGTCGTGTTGCAATGCGCTGTGAGCTTGTAGATCTGCTATTTTGACTAGTTTTGAATATGTATTTTTTCTTTAAAGTTTGTCTATAATGACATGCCCAAAATATGGATGCCAGGTTAAAAATGGTTAATCATATTTTATTTGTGGACACTGCTGTGTGATGTTGGCCTAATATAGCACACCTTCCTAATGTGATTCAGAGGAGAAGGACAATGAGTTGATGTGAAAGCCTGAACTGCGATAAAAGGGTGTTACTGTGTGCGTCTCTGTAACACGCTTTTTATTTATTTTCGAAAGTCTGAGCTAGACAGGGCAATGCCTGTCTGACTTTGGAGGGGCAGCCCTGACTGTAGACACTTGAGCAAACCATGAGGACACGGAATCCACCATCAATATTGTCACTGTCTGACTCAGTCAGCAGGGGCCTTGGCTGAGGATGCAAGGGTGTCGAAACGATGTGAGAGTGGACATTGCTTTAGGCCGTCGCTCGAGTCGACAGGTTGCACAGAAGCTGAGACATTTTTGGACAAAGGGGGTCCAAATATACGGCCCAGTATCAGTATACAGGCTGGTATCAGTATCCTGGTGTCAGTATCCTGGTCAGTACCCTGGTATCAGTATCCTGGTGTCAGTATCATGGTGTCAGTATCCTGGTCAGTATCCTGGTCAATATCCTGGTCAGTATCCTGGTCAGTATCCTGTTGTCAGTATCCTGGTCAGTTCCTGGTGTCAGTATCCTGGTGTCAGCATCAACAACATCAACAAATTATCTTCCCACTATTGCTCCACTAAGCGCAAACCAGATGAGATGGAAGGTCGTCGTAGAATTTCTGAGTCTATAGAAAACCACTCCAGGTTATTACCTCATAAATCTGATTGAGCGAATATCAAGAGTGTGCAAAGTTATCCAAAATGTAGCTACTTTGAGAAATATAAATAATATATATTTTTAATATACTTTGAATTATAAAATATTCTGGTTTGTTCAACACTCTTTTGTTTACTACTATGTGTAGAAAATAATGAAAACTAGAAAAAGTGCTCCTCGGAACACAGGTCTCCGCCAGGTCAGGTAGGTTATTGTAGGCCAGCCATGTTCGGAATTCGACAATCAGGATGGAATATGTCAAATCAGATCCGTCTTGATCACTTGACTGTAGAGAGAATGTGTAGCGATTTGCGTGATGTTTGGACAAAATTTGCAGGAGTAATATAAAAGAAAAGGTTTAGCTAAAAGTACTGTCAAAAAATGTGTTTAGCAAAAATCGGCCTCCTGGTAGCGCTATAACAGGCCCATGTGAACAATTTGGGGCAGAGGTTCAGCTCTGGCATTCAGGGAGTGTGTTTCACTGCGATCAAGCCAACAGTGCCGGAGATTAGCTGTTCACAGACGGAACCACACACGGACAGACGGACGGACGGACGGACGGACGGACGGACGGATCGGACCGGACAGGGTGCTAAACATAGTCTCGGCCATGCCTTTCGGCCTGGCGGAGACAATAAAGAACAACCATTGAATGGAAGGTGTGTGTCCAAACTTTTGAATGGTACTTGTAGGTCAAAAAGAGATCGATAGATCTCCAAGTTGATGCCCTGAGTTGCTACTTCACTGGTAAAAAAAAGAGAGAAGAATATACTGGAGGTGGGCAGGGCTGCTCTGTCCAACTCCGCCTTCCCATGGGCTGGGCATTGGCTTTGCACTAAGCTCTGCCTGGGCCATATATTTGCCTGGGTCGTATATCTGCCTGACGTGCACCAGGTCTGTACCCCCCCCCCCCACCCCCAGTCCTCAAGGGCCAGTTTCGTCATCTTGAAAGCAGTGTGATGTTCAGTAGTAACTTTTTATTTGAACAGGACATTCAGCACCAGGGAAGTGTTAATTATTAGGTTATCTTAGGATGTCAGTTCATTGAGATTTAGTGTCTCAATGGGCTGGTGAATTGGAGTCCTTGGTAATTACTTCACTGATAGGTTATGTTAATGGTCTAACTGTTGTCTCGTTGCCTGACCTATGGGGCAGGAAGCCATAGATCACAGGACTGGGCCAGACTCTCTCTGTCAGGCCATTCTTTCTCAGTATGGGTTTGGCAGAGTAATGACAATTTGGCAGGAAAGCTCGTCTCTCTCCCTCCTCTTCTTTAAACTCTTTCATCAGGCTAGATTCCATATGAGTGTTTACTCAGCTCTCTCGCTGAGCAGTGCGCTCCACTTCTCGGAATGCCTGGTACTGTTGACCCCAAAGCCCCTCTCAACTTCTCAACTAAGAGGTTATTTTGGGTAATGTCAAAGTCCCGCTTCATCACAGTTCCACTGTGAGTTCAAAACTCCTGACTGGAGTTCAAAGAGTTATGGTGTCATCCTTGTGTAGATGTCAGCAATGTCTCTTTTCTCAGAAAACAAAATGTCCTCCTAACAACATGATGGGCCTGATTATTGTATGCCGATTTCACAAAACACTGACCTAATCTAAGGCCCAGACTCAAGCACCTGCACCCGGACAGACTTTTTGGACAGACGAGGAGAGCGTGTAATGTCTCTCTGTGCTTCTTTGTCTTCTTATCCCATTTTGGTTATGCTTCGTAAAGCTGAACACTAATACCGAGCCCCCCCAGAGGTGGCCCAGAGCATCTTACAAGCTGGAAGCAGCATGTTACTGGAAGAGTGTGAAACCAACAATAACACTTCAAGTCCCTGGTCTTTGGTTGTGACTAGCAATGGAAAGCACGTGCCAATAACGTTTTACATTATGTCAGTTGGAGCATGATGCCATGAGCACAAGTCAGTGCTTTTTGAAGTGATTTAACCATGGCAACACATGTTGGAGATTGGATAGGTTATTGAGATACAGACATGGTGGGCAGTCAATTGAGAGCAATTAACAGTATGTTTGTCGCCATTCACACAGACACAAACAAAAGCACACATACGAGAAACACAAACAGACAAAGAATGACTCTCTTTTTCCGTCTCACCTGTATGTTTTGTGGGCACATGGTGTTTCTTTCCGACTACGACCGACCACACTGAAACAGCCATCCAGATGTCTCTTCAGTCTTTGCAAACCCTGTCCTCACCTCATCCGAGTTAATGAACCAGCAAACAGGTGTCTGTACAGTACGTCTGACTTCTCTTTACTTTACCTGTCTCAGCAGTCTGTAACCTGAATCAGAACCGCATCTCGCCCAGTACCTACTCCTGTCAAAGCTTCAGCGTGAAAGCTTAAAGCACTCCATGCAGGTTTCGTGAGTAGAAATAAATATTTAGAGGGGATTCGTGTGTGATGGAGTAGCTTCTCACCATCTATGACTCAGACGTGGGTTATGTTATTGTCTTACTCTCAGAACCACCATGGAAGTCGATGAGGTGGTCTGAATGTGTCCTTAATGTAGTAGGAAAACAACCAACTTTTTGAGAAGAATAATCTGGGGGGGTAAACAAAATCTAATATGAATAGATCTCCAATCAAACATTTGCTTTATCCCTAACCCTAACCGTACCCCTAACCTCACACTAACCTAATGTTCGGAATAATGGGATGTAGGAATTATGAGAAGACCCCAGGTCGGCCACAGTTTGAACAGAAACTTAAACATAGTGTTGTGTTGAAGTGGTGCCATCATATTGGCCCTGGGACCTCCCAGGCTATAGGATGTAAAGAAGACAGGCTGTGATGTCAATGATGCCATGCTTCATGCCTCTTGTTCACAGACTGAACAGACAAAACTAACACATGTCTACCACAAAGAGCTCAGAGTATAGACAGCCTGTTTTGATGGAACTTGATTACAATGCTCTTCTGTAGAAACACCACGGAAAGTGTTTAATAGAGGTGGCTTCATTGGGGAATATTTCAACCTGTCTGCACAGGTTTCCATGTTAAACATGTATTCTACCTTGTCTTTCACTCACTTGTCCAGCACCTGGCGTAGGAACTTCCCCCAGAAAATGATGTCATATTTACTCAACAATTACTGTATACTTTTTTTCTTTTCGTTGGGATGTTTAAGAGATTTTTAGACATGCTGTTTACTTAGTCTAATGATTTTCCCCTTCCTGTTTTTAACAGGCATAATATCATGCCTCTTTAACCAAAACACATCTTTCATTAACAATCGGGTGATTTTGCTTGGGAAGCTGGTCCAGTTTGTTTCACCTGTGAAAAAGTCTTGTAAAAAATATATATATATTTCCCAAGTGTGTGTGTGTGTGTGTGTGTGTGTGTGTGTGTGTGTGTGTGTGTGTGTGTGTGTGTGTGTGTGTGTGTGTGTGTGTGTGTGTGTGTGTGTGTGTGTGTGTGTGTGTGTGTGTGTGTGTGTGTGTGTGTGAGAGAAAGAATGTCAGGTGCGTGCCTGCATGCGTGCATTCATGCGTGCATGCGTGCGCGTGTGTGTGTGTGTGTGTGTGTTGTAAGCCTGCCATACTTTCCCTAGCATCACTTTGTAAATAGTACAGTAAGTGGTAGAGACGTCAGGCTGACCCACTGGGTGTTTGCTCTGGGCAGCATCTTCAGCACTTTTCTCACTGAGAGGAATTTCCTCTATGGCTTTCAGTCTCCACGAGAAACACTTGAAGCCAGTGTTTTAAAACTCTTCCTTTTCTGTTTGTCTAACACTTATTTGTTTTAATCTGTACACATTCTGAAGCTTTCCCTGCCTTTTTATGTACCAGTATGATTAATTATGCAGGGTAAGGTTTAGCCAAAAATGTGTAGCCTATTGTCTTTATCATTTACATTGTTTGCATCAGTAGGTCTCAGTATCAGTGAGCGGGTTTTTGTCATTTTTACCTCAGTTGAAAATACACCATTTATATCAAGGCATTTGTCGCATGACACTTTTTCACCAAAGAATAAATCAGGCATCACTATAAGTATTATCGTTATATGGAGATGGAGGAGAGAGCATCAGAGCGCTGGTTGAAAGACAGAAGGCCTTGCAAGGATTTCAAATGAGGGCCTGCTTGTATGCAGAGGTGTTTGTCTGATAACAATACTGGGCAGGTTAAATGTCACAGAATTTTCATTTAAAAAGGAAGTTGATTTATGGTGTTTGCATGATATGGTGAAATAATCTTTACCTGAAGAGGAATTTGACAACACCGATAATGACTTGCTCTTTCCTGGCAAGCTGCCCCTCAGATCATTCCATTTTCCATCCTTTAGTCTCTGAACATCAGGGCAGGGCAGTTACATTTACAATGGACCTCTCTGCCCTATGTCCCTATATCAACCATGATCTAACCCTCATTACATCTTTCGTTTCACATCTTCTCCACTGACACACACATTACATTCCAGTGTAAATATTACTAACCCTGGCTTCCCTCCTTGCTTGGTGTATGTGCTCTGTCTACTATGAGAAGGTCTGAAGTGGGTCTCATCTCCTGCCCCTGCCAACATGGAGGAGGGTGTGGTTGCAGGTACTGGGTTCTAAACACGATGGGCAGGACTGGTCAGGGGGGTGGGAGTGGGTAGTCAGTGTCAGAACCATATAAAAGATGTATCTACATAATAGAGCGGTCCAGTTGTCTTCTATATCTCTGTCTAGCCGGTCAGTCTCTTTGCTTTCAGACTGCTCTGCTCCCTTTGTTTGTTGGACCAGGTCTCCTGCACTATGTTGGTACGAGTTCTTCTCCAGACCACGCTGGTCCTGTGGCTGGCACAGCTCACTCTGCAACGAGGTAAGAGATGACCAGTGGAAATGGTGATACTTTATTGTATGGTCATGTCACTAGACAGAAAAAGAAATGTTTTTATCAGCTATTATTAATAGTGCCCACTGCTCCTAATAGTTAGGAGGGGTAAATGCAGAGGACAAATTTCACCTATATGCAAATGTACAGTAACAAACACACCCCAAAAGATTGGGGACTAAAATGTCCTTAACTGGTAAACATGGGGCTGATTTAATTCCTACAGTATACAGTATGTGCTGCTGGGTAGCTGAAAAGTAGTGTCATATTTTTGGGTTAAAACTACATTTATGTTAAAAGGTAAAGCAATATATTCTGATAGTAACCATTGCTATTAAGTGTTTGTTCAATAACAGGCGTCTCTCCAGCTCTTTAATAAACAGAAAATACATTTGCAGGTGGGTTGCCAATTTCAGCCAATCAGGAAATCAAATAAGTACCCATTTATCAGCTTTTGTCTGCTCACTTCTTTGTGTCATCACATCCAATTTCACTTATTTCTCCTATATTCTATATGAGTTCTCTCCTGACTGGACAAAATTGGTATACTGACCTAATTTCCTAAAAAGCTCACTCTATAACAATGATTGCTATCAGAATATAGAGCTATTCAATCAGTTAATTGCATGTTAACTGATCAAAAATGTTTTGTAATGATAATCTAAATCTGAAAAGTAAACAGTAAATAAAGATGTCAGATAATTGTAATGGAATAAAAAGTATGGTAACATTCATGAAGCCATTACACTGTATAGCACTTAAAACTATAATTAAACAAATATTGTAAATCATTTTATAAAGACTTATAAGGTAGAGTATCATAAATACATATTACATACATATATTGGTCACTCACGGACATTTATTTTTCAAAGATAAAAGTGTATTCCAATTTTCATTTTTTCATGTTTTAATACATTATGATACTTTTACATTGCATAATAATAACTGATATACTGCATTATAGCATGACTATAAGTGACCAGTGTGTGCTTTAAGTAAAGTGAATAAACAAATCAGGATCCACATGGAAACCACATGGCTCCAATGTGGATCTGAGACTTCATGTGGCCAGACTGTGACATCAGTCATCTTCTATGACATCAATCATCTATGACATTTCTATGACTCTGAGGTTTCAGCCAGAGCCCCACTGACGTCAATTATAAAATAAAAGTTAAATATTTCAAAAAGTATTGAACATGGAAAAGAAATACTACCTACTGGCAGTGTCTGCACATTAATGTGTGAGATTAACTTCGGACGAACAGACAGACAGACAGACAGACAGACAGACAGTCAGTCAGTCAGTCAGTCAGTCAGTCAGTCAGTCAGAGACAGACAGACAGACAGACAGACAGACAGACAGACAGACAGACAGACAGACAGACAGACAGACAGACAGACAGACAGACAGACAGACCGTAGTATTATGATACTTGGGTATCATATTATGATACTTTAGTCATTATAACATGCTTTAAATGTGTTATGATTATTGTTATAATAAAGCATTGGAAGTGCTTATGACTATAATTATACAGTGCTTTAAGCAGATTATAATGCCTTATGTTTATAATACATTATAGACATGGGTTTCGTAGAAAGTGTTATCGAATTGGCATTTGCCTCTGCTCCTGTATAAAAAATGGAAATATGCAAGTGAAGTAAAGGTACTTCAAAATTGTACTAAATTGCAGTACTTGTGTTACTTTCCACCACTGATGACAAAGCATAAACTAGCGTTAAAAGATATGTAGGGCAGTATGCGTGTTGATGAAAAGCAGGAGGTAAAATGTATAGAGGAGAATGCTCACAGTGGTTTTATATAAGTGTTATAAATGCAGGCATACATTACAATTTTGGATGAATGTTGAAGACCCTTTTTCCCCATGTATTTCTTTCTGAACGGAGTGAAACATGACTGTTTATACTGTTTTTGTGTGATCATAATAGTATTTACTGTTTCGTATATTTGATATGCCCATATTATGCCATATGGGAATATACTGATGATGACATCAAGGCTCTACATATGTGGGCATAAAACGGACAAAGACAGACAGATACAGAGATGCCCATAGATGCAGCGGTGGACAGTAACTAAGTACATTTACTTGAGGACTGTTCTTAAGTAAATATTCTATTCTAAGTATCTATTAACAATCATGTTGATAAAGAATTCAATCAATCAATTAATCAAACAAACAGATACAGAAATCTCCATATATGAGTATAAAAAGGACACAGACAGAGAAACGGGTACTCTGACAATGGGTACAATGGGTGCCCGGTCTAGTATCATTCCTGTTGGTTTTCACACAGAGTAACCGGCTTTTAACTGGAGCCAACCTCCTGGTAGCTAAATGCTTTTCAAGATTAATTAATCAAAGACATGATGACACAAGGGCAGAATTTAAATTGGCATCAATGTCATATCTCTGACAGATAAGCTACCTCAGTGACTCCACTATCATTTATGTGTTAAATACCCAATGTCTGTGTTACATCAAAGACAGCATGGGCCTTGTTGATGAGACCTCAGTGAGATGGACCTGCTCCATGTCCAGTGATCAAGCCAAGTGTCTGTAGTAACCATCCAATTGCTTAGGATCAAAGCGTGGAATGAGGTGGTGGCAAATGCAGTCCAAATATGACAACCCATCGTGAGGGGAAACTTTACAACCGGCACACAGTCTCTCCTGTTTGTCTCATTTTCTAATGCCATCAATAGGGGCTTGTTTCTCCCTCCTCCGTTGCCTAGTCAGACCCCCAGTAATTGTGAAGAGTTTCACCTCTAATGACATACCCAAAATAGTGATAGTTAACGTGGTTAGCTTAAAAAAACGGGGGTCAAATGGACCTGTATAGATTATATAATGTGGGTATTATGCATGCATGAAACACCTGTGGTATTTGTGGCAGTTTGATGATATACAGTATCTCATACTGTATGTGATTAGTCTGTTGTTCCTCTGGAGGGTTACTTTGTGAATATTCTGTTGGGAGGACACGGGACACGCTGTTGTTTTTTATGTAAATTATGAGACTTACTGTACATGGAAATGTTATAGCCACTGTGTTACAGGGATATTGGAATGTTAAATGAATGTTAATTAAGTATGTTTTTGAATATTTCAGGGGTTAGACCTCAGAGCGGAACCATGGGGAGAATCGTGCCAGGCAGAGGTAAGATCAACCCCCCCCCCCCCCCCCACACACAACAAATCGTGTGTGTGTGTCCATGTATTAATGCGGAGCTCTCTCTGACTGTATGTATTAACTTTTTTCCCTCTATTGTTTTTTCCCTCAGCTGCTGCCCTGGGAATGGGAGGAGTGAAACATGCAGGTCAGTGACCCTGACCTTTTAACTCCTCTGAACGATGACTACTAATGTATAGCAAAATTTGCAATGTAAATTAATCCACGTTCAGTTGACGAAAGATCTGTTCTTCACAACCTCCAAATTTTATCTCTGCATCTTGGCTAACTCCCAGTATGATGACATCATTCATTCATTCATTCATTCATTCATTCATTCATTCATTCATTCATTCATTCTCAGGTGTTGGTGCTCTGGGAGCAATGGGAGCGTTGGGAGCCCAAGGCTATGGAAGTAAATTGGGTAAGGCTGGATAATTATAGGAATTGTTTAAGCAGCTTGGTCCTGTATTACCTTTGGGTAAGATTAAATCATATTAATTGTCCTTTGCTTGAAATCATCAGGTGGACGTTATGCAGGGGCCCACCTTGGTGCCGGTAAGTTGTATGTATACAACTCATGACAACATTATATTTTTTGGCTTTGTCATTATGGTAGTTTGTAAAACTCCTTGCATCTATTCCCAAGGGGGATACAGAGGCTTTGCAGCAAGAGGTGCACTGAAGCAAGGTGGTGGGTATGGAACCCAAGGTGGCTACGGTAGGTCATTTTTACCAGCTTGCGAGCTGGTCTAAGAAGAGACTGACCACTAGTCAATGTGCTCGACAGATTCTCGACATGTTTTTGATCATTGGCTGCAGGGCCGGTCCTGGGCAATTTGGCGCCCTAGGCAATATTTTTCCTGGCGCCCCCCCCCCCCCCCCCCCATTTCATAATAAGAGCACCTCAGTCTCTTTAAACAGAAAGTAATACAGACGACAGCGCCACCGTTTTCTGCTACAGCGCCACCTTGAGCCTGAAAAATAAATTAAAAAAATTGCCTACTCTACCTAATGGGCACGCCGGCCCTGATTGCCTGTCCTTTAAGCCAATTGGGATACTTTCCCATACTCTGAACGGGCGGTCTCGTCCTCCCAAGCTATGGCTACTATGGCTACTAGACACGCCTCTCGCCTCTATGGCTACTGTACACGCCTGCCGTCGATTCAAATCACGGTGACAGAGTAATATATAGGACTGAAGTGAAAAAAAACTAAAAACATTTAAGTAAAGTACTTGAGTAAATGTACTTAGTTACTTTACACCTCTGCATACGAGCTGCGTAGCGTGCGATCTGGCCTTGCAGTGTTGCCAGATTCTGCGAGAGAAATAAGCAACAGGTCTAAGCCAATGGGGAGCCACTAGCAGTGTTGCCAGATTCTGCGAGACAAATCAGGAACCACACACACACACACACACACACACACACACACACACACACACACACACACACACACACACACACACACACACACACTGTGTGTCATGTCTTGTTTATCAAACTGTCACTCATACCTAGCCCTAGAATGGCTGCTATTCCATATCCTATGAAATACATGCAGTGTATGGATTATCAGCTATTAAAAGGGCTATCTTTGTTCCCTGTCCACAAATTAGATCTGTGGACGTGATGCATCGCTTTTGACCTTTGAAAATCAGTTTTTTTCAGCAAGCAACGTAGTCACATTATGAAGTATAACTTCTACACTCCATTATTACAGCAGGTGGAATGGAAATGGCCCTGGGAGCTGGACTTAGGAACGGAATGGGATATAACTTGGGACAGGGAATGAAGCGTGGTGGAGGTAAGCTAAAATTTAAACTGAGAGATCAGCTAAGATTCGTTATTTCAGAAGTACAGTATTGTATAATAAAATGTGTGTTTCTGTGACATTTCAGGTTATGGTGGTGGCTATGGCAATCCGGGTAAGTGATTGTCCTGTCTGGTGGTTTGCACATACTATATATTGTTTGCACAAGTAAGAGTGCACACAATAAATAAGACTTCCCTTTAAGCCCCATGCTTATGTTTGTCAGATTAATATCAGCTAAGCTGCAATTTGTCATTGTCTGTGAACATGATACACGGAGCAGATTGCTCCTCGGCAAATAAATTACAGAGTGACCTTGCAGTCAAAATAGTGATGTAATGTGTGATAGATGTCATTACTCTGATTCAAAACATGTCCTACCCTCTCTGACCTTGTCTCTTGTCTTGTTGCTAGGATATGGGGCTGGCTATCCAGGAGCACGACCAGGTGAGTGACGAATCATAGCTTGCCTCTAGACCGCACCCTGTTTGTATACAGGAGAGCAACTTCCTGTATAGCTCTCTCCATAAATACGTGACATTGAGATTTTGGTGACACCCTGTCAGCCATAATCAACCTCACAACTGTGGGTGTGACTGAGTGCATTAAAGGGAATGTGCTACTGAGGTATCTCACTGTCATTAGGCTAACCACTTTCAACTTGGCATTCCTATTTGGGGCATGTTATTTGGGTGGGGTAGAAAGAAGGAAATAAATAAATAAATAATTTCGCCATGCAAAAGGTTTAAAAGGACTTAAGTGGTTAAGCAATGAGGAGCAATTATGTAGTGTTGCATAACCATAACCATCACCATTACAAAGTGCTTCATCAGATATAGGAACTGAACTGGCAAGATGACATGTAGCCACATCCATTGATTGGTCTGGGGCCAGTCAGGATGTTTGATGATTCCAATTAGGGTGCTTCTATCTGCCATCACCAGGTGCAGGAGCTGGCCAGGGGTCCAAGAAACCAAAACCTGGTAATATTAGCAGCTGTTGGTGTTCATGTCTGTTTATGTTGTTGTTGTCATCGACCTGTGTTGGGTGTAACCTCCATGACTTGCAGTTCACTGACATCGTCATGCATGCAAATGCATACTGGTTGATTTGCATGTCAGTCCTGTTTATATAATACTCATCAACTGCCTCGGTGAGGAGTCTTGTGAATTCCTCTTTTGAGTTTGTGTGTACAGGAGATGTATACACTACAAGCCGATATGTTAATGAGAAATGTCTGATGTACTGTATGTGGCATGTGTGATGTATTTGGCATGAGTTCTCCAACAGTTAGTCTGTCTGAAATCATCTAAATTAAGCTTGCCAAAAATAACTAATCTACAAGCTAACAATATGTTGCTTGCAAATCTGTTCTTTTTGGCCAGCGACCATGTATAAATTAGGCTTTACTCAGCACTTGTGTCATACTATGTCAAACCTGGGGTAGAATTTCTCACCAAGTAAGTGAGTATGATGTAAGAGCAAAATGGCTGCCGTGTGGATAAGGTCAATGGGACATTTAACAATTTAAGAAAAGTATGTTTAAAGCAACCAGTAGAAAGGACTAGGACTATAGGACTCCAACATAATGTTCCTGAGCTAGACAGAGGTTTAGTTTTTTTTAGTTTGAATCACTTTAATCAGACGTGTTTTCAGTAACTGTGGGGGTAGTCTGCAGGGGTTGGTGGAGTTGGAGGACCCAATGGGCAGGGTACAAAACCAAAGCGGGTAAACAGTCATATCATGTTTCTGATTACTTTGATTACTTTCATTAATTTTAACTGATAACTGAAGGTATATGATGTGACAATTGCATTTGTAGATATTAGTAGTTAGTTAGGCCTATAACTTGTGGACTTGTCCTCTTGTACTTGATGTTTGTGTTGGCTCAGGGCGTAATTGTCTCTGTTTCTGACTGTCCATCAGTTGTCTTTGTGGTAATAACTTTTGATGGCATAGTTTTTTTGGATATGTGTTCTAGATGTGGCTTTATATTTGTTATGTTTGTCACGTTATTGTTGTTTCTATAATGGCTTTGTCTATAGTTTTTTGGTCAGTTTTATTTGTTTTAGCCTCTTGAATTATGGTGACTCTGCCCTTGAAATGGGGTTTTCAGGTCATAGTTGATGCTGACTTGTCAGCATTGTGTGTTGTACTTGCCTTTTAGTCTGGTTTATTGTCAGATAATGAGATATATCAGATTAAGTGGTTTGATACACATATTAAATTGTAAATGTTTTCTTGCTACCGGCCACTAAAATGTATTCTTGATCTGCACAGGGGCAGCTTTATCTCAGCCCTCCATAACTCATGAATGAATCATGATGCTATCACTTTGTCAGATGTGTCTGCAGAAGCATTAGGTGGAACTGAAAATAACACTGTGAGGGACATTGTTCAGATTCTGAAAGGAGCAAAAAGTAAAACTCTCATTAATCCTTCTGTTGAAAAAAAAAAAAGAGCATGGTCAAAAAGTCTTGGCCCACTAGCTCAGCCATTCAGGGAGCACGTCTCTGACCTATGCTACCTTGATAACACAGTCAAATATTTGATCCTGCTGTCTCACAAGGTAAAGGAACAAAAACCTGTGGACCTGTGGTAACAGACATGCAGGAGACTGGTGGTCTAGAAACACAGGCGCCTTTTGCTAAAGAGAGCAATAAAAATCAGAGTCCTCCATTTTCTCAAATACTGGGGACCAGAAGCTATGTATCATCTGTTCCACAAAATCTGACTGCCATAAACTATGGACATATCAGTAACGTGTCAGATAGAATGGGATTGAAAGGCCCTCTGTTGGTGGCTTCAGAAGCACAAAGGCTTGCCAAAAGTCTGGCGCCTCAGGTGCCTGTTGATAAAAACAGAGAAAGTCTCAGTCCCTTGACAACACAGGGAGGTGGACTGCTGCTTTCGCAAAGTCCAAATGAGAAACTATGTATTCTCTGTTCACATAACTCAGGGCACCAAAAATGATGCATCTGCCCGTTCAGATGGGCAAGGTATCAAAGGTCTTGGATCTGTGGCAGTGAAGGCAGCAAATTATCTTGGTTGTGTAACTTTTCGACACAGGGAGCCATGGGCCAGTGCTGCCAAGTGGAACCCAAAGTATGGGCAGTGTTACTGTATCTAGAAGGATGGATAGGTAGGAAAAGGCCTCTTCCCTGTTAAACGCAATGTCACAGTGTCTAATAGTCTTGGTCACCCAATGCTGAATGGAAAGGCAAATAAGGGTAAAGTTTTATTCATTTCTTTTTAACTTTGTTCATTTCATGTCTTGTCAGATATTCCATAGTCCATCCTGGAAAGCTACTTCCATCTCATTATTGTCACTGCTCATTAGTCATCTCATTGTCTGTGGTTTGTTTTTGTATGGCTGTTGTGTCCCAATTTATCCTTGAACATTGTTTGGATGGTTCGCCTCTTGTATTCAGACTTATTATTGGAATCAAACTGTGTCTTGCTTCCTAACAAGAATAACATGTCTCTGTATGTGCTGCATACAACATTCTGTAGTATATTGTTTCCTGTTTCTACCTACTGTAGCTCTTAAACAGTAAAATCCATAGTGTTCATGTACTGTAACTCTTGGTGTAAGAAGAACCTTACAGATCATCTATTTGGGTACATTTTACACCAGTTATATGAACACTGAGTATTTTAATGTGTACCATATAATTGTATGGGTGCTCTTTTGCCCAGTTGTCTAGAAAGTTGATTGGGTTAGGGTTAACTTTCTTACCTGTAAATATTGCTCTATTTGATTTGGATCCTCATTCTTTGTTTTGGCATATATATATTGATGTACAACTTTGGTGTTTTCAATATACTATGCCTGAGTATTACTGTATGTGTGGGTGAAATTGAAGAAGTGGATATGGATCATAGTGTGAAAGGCAATGGTGAATGTCATGCTGCCTTGTATTTGCGTATCTGTTGTCCTGCCGGTGATATTGGGCTGTTTAATGTCTGTGACGCATCTCTGTGTTTATGTTGTTGTTACTGTGCTGTAGATTATGTTGGGCACTCAGAACATTGACCCACACAGTAATTGAAGTGTCCAACCGTGACTGACTGTAGCATAACCCAAGAACGATCTTGTGATTCGGGTCTGGGTCATGTGTATTTTAAACATGAGTGCATGGGCATGAGTGCACAAGTGCTGACCATATTCCCTCTGGTAATTTCAGGATCATAGCTACTATTTTCTTCTTACCAATGTGTAATCATTTTATGGAAAAGTGATTGCTGGAGCCCATATTCCTGTTTCATTTATAAGTAATCATTGTTATGGTCTGCAGGATTTGTCCCAGGAGCTGGTGGTGTTCCCAATGGACAGGGTGCTAACGGCAATGGTAAAAGTCCATTAATTAAATAACCCAACCTGGTGTTTAAACAATGGTGTTTAAACAGTGTCACCACAAGGCTGTAGAGGTTAAACTATACTTTGTTTCATAACCACGTCACTTTACAAAAAAAACAAAAACATTTGTCATGCAACAAAGTATTAATCACCCTTAAATGAGTGCACGTACGTTTAACTTTATGGCCCCTCAGATACCAGTCAGTTTAGAGCTCAATGTCAATGGATGTAGTATTTCAGTTTCTTTTCTCAGATTAATATTATTAACAGTTTACTATCACTTACTACTTAGCAATTGTTGTGGTAGTAAGGAAATTCTGTAGAGATGAAGGTCACAATGTTACTTAACATAATGTTAATGGTACATTTCTGTTGTCTGTATTTCTCCATACTTTTTTTTAAAGGACCAATGTGTTTATCTTGATATTCTTCATTTTGCTAGTCTGTCACAGTATGTAACTGTCTTCACTGTATAGAAGTCTTTCCGTGGTCATTAACAGTTATTGTGGTCTCTAGGTTATGGTGCAGCAGCTGGGGTGACCAATGGTGCTAAAAATGGTAAAACCTCTGCTTGTACAGTATGTGCATGGCATTTAGCATGTTGAATGGTGAACTTCTGCATGGATTTAGAATCACACAACAGGACTTTGTGAATGAGAAGCTGAAGTCTCTGACAGCTTGTCAATGAGAGCAGTAATCAGTGTCCTGGTTTGTAGGATTTGGTCCAGGGAATGGAGGTCTCAATGGAGGGCCAGTCAAAGGCAATGGTAAACTGTTACCAGCATGTCTCTGTGTGTCTGTTCTGATGTATTGAAAATATTTCATTTTGTTTCTTATGGATCAACCAGAAAACAGATGCTTTATCAATATTATTGATCAAGGCATTTTGGCATGTTTGTAGAGAAATAGGAAAAACGATTCTATTCAAAACTAAGGAAGACTTTTGATTGGTACTGATTAATCTTGGTTCCCAGGTCGTGGTCCAGTTGTAGCCGGGCCCTCAGCTGCTAAAAGCAATGGTAACATGTTCCTGTGTTTTCTAACAAGATGCAGTTTAGCAATGCCCCAGCAACTGCCTTGTACACCCTAGAACCACCTGTTTTACCACAGCAAAACCCTAGTCACATGTGTTCAAACACCTGTTGTTTTACCCTAGCACTGCCCTAAAAAACGCTACACTCTAGCCACCTGTTTTCCCCTTGCAACTCCCTACTAGTACTACACCCTGGCAACCGCCTGTTTTACCCTAACAACTGGCTCTTGCTCCAAACCAAACACCCAGGCAATGCCCTAGCAACCACACTTAACACCCTAGCAACTGTCTAGTGCCTCCCAACACCCAATATGATTGACTGACAAACTCCCTTTTGTTTTAGCATTAACACAACTCTACTGTCTTGCACTCTTTCATTCTATCATTGTTTTCTTCTTTCTTTCAAGTTCAACTTCTAATACATTTAGAGGTTCATTCCTCTCAAATGCTTTATCTGTTCAAAGTATTTATGTAGTAGTACACTAAAAATCTACTTCTATTAAACATATTAATGCTTTTAAATAACATTTTACTCATTTTACTCTTGTACTTTTAAAGGTGCATTCCTCTCAAATGCTATTTCTACAAAAAGAAGTGTGTGTGTGTGTGTGTGTGTGTGTGTGTGTGTGTGTGTGTGTGTGTGTGTGTGTGTGTGTGTGTGTGTGTGTGTGTGTGCGTGTGCGTGTGCGTGTGTGTGTGTGTGTGTGTATAGAAAGTATTTATAGTAGAATATACAATATACACAAATATTCCAGAAAGCCAGTGTTAAATGAGACAGATGTTGCCATCTCAGTGATTTGAGACATTGTGATCACCGGTCTTTCTGTGATCATTATGTAACAGCTGTTGTGGTCTCCAGGTTATGGTGCAGCAGCTGGGGTGACCAATGGTGCTAAAAATGGTAAAACCTCTGCTTGTACAGTATGTGCACGCCACGGCATTTAGCATGTTGAATGGAGAACTTCTGCATGGATTTAGAATCACACAACAGTCATCAGGACTTTGTGATTGAGAAAGTGAAGCCTTGACAGCTTGTCAATGAGAGCAGTAATCAGTGTCCTGGTTTGTAGGATTTGGTCCAGGGAATGGAGGTCTCAATGGAGGAGGGCCAGTCAAAGGCAATGGTAAACTGTTACCAGCATGTCTACTGTATGAGTGTCTGCCCAAATGTATTGTGAAATGTTTGTTTTGTATGGAACAACTACAAAGTACATGCTTATACAGTATGAATATTCTTGATCAAGGACTTTTTGGCATGTCTTTAATGTTGAGTATGTTGGAGGGGAAAAAAAGGAGATAAACTTTTTGATTGGTACTGATTAATCTTGGTTCCCAGGTCATGTTCCAGTTGTAGCGGGGCCCTCAGTCGCTAAAAGCAATGGTAACATGTTCCTGTCTACTCTAACCTATAGAGGCACACAGCAAACTGTGTTGTACGATAAAGGGAATTGCATGTAAACTGAACTCTCTAGTAGTGTGCATGATTAATTTGCCACAGAGTTTTTGTTCAGTAGCAGTTTTAATTGCATTTCGGCGTTGTGCTCATCAGACACTCACTAATCACTGTTGTGGTCATCAGGATCTGGGAACAAAGCTAGAGGTTATAATGATGCTAAAAATGGCAATGGTACTTTTCTGCCGTTCTTTTCGAGTGTTGGATTCTGCTCCCACTTTGTATTTGAATAGTATTTACTGTATATGAATATATACAGTATAAAACCAGTGTTCAATGAAATAATTGTCTTGAGATATTGTGATCAACAGTGTATAGAAGTCTTTCTATAGTCATTAACAGTTGTTGTGGTCTCCAGGTTATGGTGCAGCAGCTGGGGTGACCAATGGTGCTAGAAATGGTAAAACCTCTGCTTCTATGTGCACGGCATTTAGCATGTTGAATGGAGAACTTCTGCATGTATTTAGAATCCCACAACAGTCATCAGGACTTTGTGATTGAGAGGATGAGCCTGCTTGTCAATGAGAGCAGTAATCAGTGTCCTGGTTTGTAGGATTTGGTCCAGGGAATGGAGGTCTCAATGGAGGAAGGCCAGTCAAAGGCAATGGTAAACTGTCCAGCATGTCTATGAGTGTCTGTCCTAATGTATTCAGAATTGTAATGCTGTATGTGAAACAAGATATGTATATTTTGAATCAATTTGAGAATGGATGACTATAACAATACAACTGATAATTGACTAATTATATCCACTTCAATCACCACAGCAAACCGTGTAGGGTGATGCATGCCCATGCATACTGTTGAGTACTGTGAATAGAGCTCTCTGGTTAGGGGCCTGCTATATTTTTTGTTGAGATTCAGCTGCAGCTTGTATGCATTTTGTGTTGTGGTCCCCAGGTTATGGTGCCACAGCTGGAGAGCCCAATGGTCCTAAAAATGGTAAAACCTCTTGCTTGTACGCGCACAGTGTGTAACATGTTAAATGCTGAAATTATGTACCGGTAGTTTCATTTTTGTTTGGAACACATCAATATTTCTGACAGCTCCTCAATGAGCAGTAATCAGTGTCCTGGTCTGTAGGATATGGTCCCAGGAATGGAGGTCTCAATGGCGGGGCAATCAGAGGCAATGGTAAACTGTTACCTGCATGTATTTGTATGTGTATGTATGTCTGCATGTGCATTACAAATAGGTTCTCAAAGGAAAAGTACAAATCTATGTTGTGAATCAACTAGAGAGCAGTGCACTTGATCTCTAAATTAAAATAATACTTATTGATAAAAAATATTTTTGACATGCCTTTAACCTAAATTAAACGAGCATGTTGAAAACTTACAGTAAAGACTGTCTTCAGACCTAGGTTGGTTATTAATTGGTACCGAATAACCTTGGTTCCCAGGTTATGGTCCAGGTATAGCGGCAGGGCCCTCTGCTGCTAAACACAATGGTAAGCATCTGGTCAATGTTTCTATTTCTGCATCCGTCCTTAGTCAGTGAAGTCACTCGCACTGAACTTTGAAACTGATGTGTGCACAGCTGGGCCCACATGTGCTAATGTTGAAGTCTGATTTTATATCTGCCATTGGCAACGCTGAGCTCATGGTGACAAGTCTAGTGTAGTTTAAGATGTCTTTCTACCTGTACCTGTGGACATTAGGGTGTTTTCTTGCATGGTGGTGAGCACACTCATAGCTCTGATACAATGTGAATATAGTGTGCTACGATCTTTTTCTATTTACATTTTTTCTCTTCACATACAATACATCTGCAGTATGATCCCGTGCTTACTGTTGGGATATCTGAAGGGAATACACTAATAATGTTATGGTCTGTAGGATACACTCCAGGAAATGGGGGTCGAAATGGAAAAGCAGCCAAAAGCAATGGTAACCTTCTCTATCTGTGTTTCTATTTTAGTTTTAGTTTGAGGCAAAATTATACAACGCAGTAAGACAGTCAATGGTCTGACATGGCCCTGGAACAGATAGGAAAATTCAAGATACTGAAGTTCCAGGTCAGAGTGGCAAAGGCACTGCTACATGTCTGCCTGCATGTCTTTCAGTTCATGTTTTTATCTTAATGAGTTGTTATGCAGTCAAATTGGAAGCTACAGTCTTAGTAGGCTATACTGTAGGTATAACCACCAGAGTCTAAAGTAGTCCACAGTATATCTATTGTAGTGCTTCTGCTGCTGCTGCTGTTGTTGTTTTTGTATTCAGTGAACACTGTTGTGGATTCCAGGAGTTGGCGCTGATACTGGAGTGCGTAATGGTGTTAATGGCAATGGTAAAGCTTAAATCACCTATCTCTGTGTGCGTCTTTGTTTGAGTCATAATGCATGGAGCATGCTTCAAGTCATCACGGAGGGATTAACAGCAACTTCTGTGGGTGGTGTTATGATTTTTAGGGTTTGGCTTGAAAGAGCTGCGAGGGACTTCACAACGGAAACCAAAACTGGTTATATAGACTATGTAGATGATTTGTCCCTTTGTTCCGCTTTGAGTTGCATGTGTTGAACACAATAATTTTGTGTACACAAATACCACGGCATGAAGAGGGATGTTATGCCTCATCTCTGAATGTCGTTTCTGTCTTATTGTTGCAGTAATATACACGTAGTTTCATAATTTACAAACATAACTTTTAACCACTTAAACCCTTTATACTTTGTTGTATGACATATATGGCGAAAATAGCTGAATAGAGACACTAGGGTTCATGTGGTTAATATGTGTTTGACTGTTGACTTGCGAGAAGGCACGATGATTTGAATTTGACCTGATTCTGATGGTTTGGCATGTTTTGCACCACAGCTGGGTTTGTTGCTTGTTCGGTTGATGCATGGGTGTTGTTGTGTGTCAAAAGCCAGAGGCCGCTCACAATTACGTGTGATTTGCATGGATGTTGTTGTTGTTTGTGCCTGGGCTATCTATGAGCCCAGTGTGATTTACACTCACTTTTTCTTCCCACTCCATCGCCTACAGTACATGCTGATCAGTAAATGCTGCTAATGTGAATGGGACTGGATCCCTCGGGCCCACAGCCAATCACGGGTGATTTTTACTGAGTCGTCTTGACTTCTTCTTTCACAGGTTACATTGGGAACTACGGAGCGAGCCTTGGCACTGGCGCTTATGGAGCAGGTAATGTAATGTTGGACACTGACAGATAACATGTGAGCACTAACAATCACATCCATGTTAGCTGAGGGAGGGCTGGATATAGAGGCATGCAGCCTTTGGTAATGTACTGCCATAAATCATCCACAGCTTTGGGACAAGGAGGGTACCCTCTTGGTGGTGGAGCTGGCAAACTCGCAGGTGAGCATTGTAAATTGTAAATGGTATCTATAGCACCTTTTATCCAAGTGCCTTGGACAAGGCACTTTGAAACTTCATTTTATTTCCAGTTGCAACACTTTCAAATGTTAGACAGTTATCATAGCACAATGTTAATTTTTTTCCTTCCCTTGTTTTGTTTCTTGTTCTCTGTCCCTCTCTCTCTCGCTCGCTCGCTCTCTCTGACTCTCTCTCCAGGTGTTGGTCTCGGCCACGGTAGGTATCCCTGGATAATTGTTTTTCCATCCCTCCTCCTCCCTTCTCTCTCTCTTCTACCCATATGCCTGATTAAAAATGTTTCTCTCTTAACTCCCTCATCTTTACTTGCTCCTCCCACTCTGGCTTTGAATGCTTTTGAATGAAAGGAAATGTGGGATTATCTCCTCTGTTTACAATCACAGTCAAAATGAGGCTCCAAATGCACAACAGAGGAAACGCGGCGGGGATCCAAAGATTTGCTTATTGCAATGGGCAGGAATCTGATGTCACAACCTACTTTGCCTTGTAAACCAACGATTTGCTTGCAAGGCTAGTTTGAAAATATTCAAATACTTTTTGAGGTCACTGTAGAAAGGTGCTTGGATCACTCTCTCTCTCTTAAAATGATCTGATGATTAATTGTATTCCTTCAAGGTCAACAAATGAATTCCACCTGAATAACCAATCAAATCTTCAGCCTATTATCTCTGTTAATATTCCTCTTTTTGTTTGTATGGATGTTGGTGTGTGGAATAGAATCTGTCCCTGAACTTTTATCATCTCTAAATGTTGTATATCTCGTTCCCGGTGACATTGTTCCTCTACTGAATTAACCTGACAAGTGCTATAAAGTGTACGTTTCATAACAGGCTATGGTGATGGTGCAGGAGGATACGCAGGTGCTGGTGCAGGCAATGGCTATGGTAAGGGATGAAACAAAACTGTCTTTGCGGAAATCTAATTAATGTGCTGCTGTGTTGCACATAGCAAGCCATTCATGGATGCAAGTAATTGGTAAACAAGTATGGAGAACAACTTATACAGAATCTAGGCATTTTAAGGAATACTTTGAAACACAAGTTAGTGACAATTTGAAGGGAATGACGAGGGAGCAGAGTTCTTCATACAATCACCAAATCCCGAGTGTTACTTAGACCCTGAGAGTGTAAAAATGGACCCACAGTGTACACATTACTGTGCTGGTGTTGACCCTGCAATGGTCCTTCAGTTAACATGTATCTCTACTGGCCTGCATGGAGTGAGTGAGGTTCCATCTTTTATTCTCACTGTAGGTGGAGATCCAGCTGGTGGTGCCGAGACACTGCCTGCAGGTGTTTAGGCATTGGCATGATAAATGTCTGCCTGTGTGCGTGTGCATGTGTCTGTCTACCCCCCCCCCCCCCAACCACAACCCCAATCTCTTAAATGTCTTCCTTTCATTTTGGTACGCAGACAGGACAAGACAGGTCAAACACGAGGCAGGTCCGCAGCACGTCCGGTGGAACGGAGACATGCTGTGTAGTGTTAAACTCTGATATTCAGCATTCAGTTCACTGCTATTTCTTGAAGTACCTAACCTGTGCACCCTCCTCTCCGCAGGTTATGGGAATGCCTATGGTGATGCAGGCAATGGTTATGCAGCACGTAAGTACTGACAAAAGAGCACAGAGGAATGTAAACTACTAATAAACTCACCAACTCACATGCATAATTATAATTTAGCAATGATTATAATCATGTTTCAGGGCTTGGTTATCCATCTGTGTTAGCTGATGGTGAGGGGATGGGGAGAAAATCTGGGAAAAGTGAAGGTAATCATTCTTTGGGCGTAATATTAATTTGTAACACCTTAAAGCTGCAATCTGGAACTTATTTCAATGAATAGAACATCATTTTAACCCATTTTTATGGCAGAATATATGTTGTTAATACAATGTAATTAGCACATCTGCAGTAGTTGGTAGTGGTCTCCCTACTCTTCCTATGAGAACTTCAGACCCTAGTGTCCAGTCTTGGAAGACCAGTAGAAGTTTGGTCTCCCATTGGAGAACGTGGTTTGAATCACTGGCAGGGGTGGACAGTAACGGAGTAAATGTACTTGAGTTCTGTACTTGAGTACAGATTCTGAGGATCTGTACTTTACTTGAGTATTAGATTTTTTTGATACGTATTACTCTTACTTGAGTACATTTCCAAGACAAATATTTTACTTTTACTCAAGTATATTTCTAGGAAGGCTATAAAGTACTGAGTACTTTTAAGCCCACTCCACATCCACAACAATGTTTCGCCATTCATGTTGCAAGGAGTTGCAACATGCAACTACTTGCAACTACTTGCAACCATTAACCCCAATGGCAGTTGCAAGGAGTTGCATCGGTGTGGTTGACCTTTGTTGCAAGGAGTTGCGACAAGTTGCATTGGCTGTTTTTTTTTCTTCCCTAAAATGCAATTGGCCTAACTTCTACTCTCACACTAGCCGTGTTTCTGGCTTCCCCCTCCGCTCGCCTCTTTGTTACATCTTGTATGGGTGTATAGGAGTAAAAGTATTTAGTTCTGGTTCCTCAGTCATTTCTATGTTTTTATAGGTGTTTCTGAAGGCTTTGTATAACATCTACAAGCAAGCACATCAGTGCATGCAGTGCAGGTGGTTTCAGAGAGTTACAGTACTTCTCTGAAACAAGAGTTACAAGGTCCTATAAATTCATTGTGAAAACATTACAGCAATTCATTGATATCAAAATTAAGAAATGTACTTCTACTTGTACTTTTACTTGTACTTTAAGTATTTTTCAAAGCATGTACTTTGGAATACTTAAGTATATTTAAAAACAATTACTTTTTTGCTCTTACTTGAGTAACATTTTGACTGAGCTACTTTTACTTATAGTGGAGTGAATTTGACCAAGGAGTATCTGAACTCTTACTCAAGTACTGGGGTCGAGTACTTCCTCCACCTCTGATCACTGGTAGGACTTGAAACTTGCGGATTGCAGCTTTAACATACAATAACAGACATCTATAGATACTCTAACTTAACCTTTGAGTTTTGATTGCCAAGCAAATATTATTTGGTTCAATACGTGGACACTAATCGTATTCAGTTTCTCCACTGGGTGTAGCTATTTTCTATTTATAGAATTGTTGACTTGTGGAATTGGTCTGCTTTAATCTGATTGTTTTTGGTCAACTAAGAAGAGAATATCCTAAAGCCTAATTAATACTTTGCCGCACAAAGTATTAATCTGTCATTTTCCACTAGTGACACCATCGTGCAACGAAGTATAAAATAATGATTTACAGTACACTTTGTTGTATGATGGTGCTGTTAGCTTTTGTCTCTGCAATTTTTGGAGCTTGTACTGTAGGTCTACTATTTTGGACGTAACTTCCTTGTGAACTTGTAGATCGGCTATTTTCAGCATGTGACACCGCCGTACGGCGGAGCATAAATTAGGCAACTTCAGCAGAAGAGAGAATAATGACTGACATGTTTGTGTTGATATTCTAGGCCTTGGTGCTGGAAGTTATGGTGTTCAAGGCCAGGGGGCTTATGGTAAGAAATTCAAGGATGAAACGAAGCCGAAGCAATTTAGTTCCTCTGCAATTCAATGTCGCAACACATAACAAGGATTTATGCATGGAAGGAGAAATACTACTATACATTTCATGCATAAGGGGCAGAAAGAAAAGACACTAAATTCATACCACCTTCATATAGTCTTGCTTAGCTGGAGAGCTCTGCCTATACTGACACTTCTGGGGAAATCAATGAATGGGCTGAAACTGGGTGGAAACAATTCAGACATTTTCCAAATAACCGTACCGTAGAAGCAAAGGAAATAATTTGGGGCAGGCTTTCATATCGGGACGGTATCAGGATTTGTTTTCAAAGCAGTGGACGTATAGGTTTGTCAGCAGCAGTTCTTACCGCTGTTCTATCTAGCCCATTCATTGAATTTAGATATCCCCAGATGTCCCAATTCATATTGACGAGAACATGACATTTCTTCTATGATCTCAAGACTGTTACAATCCAAATCTTTGTTTGATTCTGAGAAATTGCTGACAATTTCTTTATTTTGGATTTAGAGATTTTGCTCTTCCTCTCTGCTCTTATTTTTGTTGTTGTTTTTTATTTAAGAAACTATGTCACCGCTCCTAAAATTATTGCAATTATTTGTTTCCACTAACACCCCTTCTGTGTCATATTGTCATACATTATGTATAGAGTTGTTTTCCAAAGCATCTGGTTTTGAAAAGCAAAGCCGTCAGGCCAATCCACACCAATGGAACTCGTTTTAAGGCCATTCCACACCAATGCAACTTCTTGCAACTGCCATTTGGGTGGTTAATAATGGTTGCAAGTAATTGCAAGGAGTTGCATTGGTGTGGATTGGCCACACATCTCTCAACTCAACTCATCATATTTTCATTATCAATCCAAATGCATGAAAATATAATTGTTAAATCTTCATGGTGACTCCATTTGTCTTTGATAAACTCACCTAATTGCCTCAACTGATCCCTTCCATCTCTTGTCATTGTTTGTCCACCTTCATGTAACCTTTAATCCTCCTTCATGCAGTATCCTTTGTATGTCTATAGGGGGCGGTGGCTCTGGCCCTGCTGGTGCCCTTGCCTATGGGGGCCAGGGAATGGTCCCCACAGGGCTGGGGGCTGATGAGAAGTCAGCCGGGTACAACAACGGGGGGTCCTATGGGGGTACCCGGGCCTTGAGCCTCGGGTCTGACTCTGGCATGGGTAAATACTGGACACACCTGGGTTAGAAGTATAAAAACACTTAGAAGTAACCCGACAGGTTCCTCAGGAGCATCTATTGAAAGGAATAGATATATTTGCTTGGGATTTCACTTTATGCTGAGAGAGCTTCTATCTCATTTGCTCTGCTTTTATCACCTCACAACAAAATAATAATTTCTTATAGCAATGCAAAATCAACTACATCCACAGCAACATGGTTAGAGTATGTGTGTATGTAATAGATATGAAAAAGTTTTAGAACTCCTGGGCTTAGAGTCTAAACTATGGTGATACATTGGAAGTAAGGGAGAGAGGCATTGTTGAGAGAATGCAGTGAAAATGGAGATGTAGGTGCTGAAACAGAAAAGGGGAAATTATAAAAATGGACACAGCTGTGAAGTGAAGAGTGCATGCAACACCTCAAACTTAGCAACATGGCTTGCCTTAAATGTTGATGCCAGTTTTCCTGTGCTGGTGTCAGCAGCACTTGGTGGTCGAATAGAGTCAGTTGGTGGTAAATATGGTGAGCAGCAAAGACATGATTCTCACGCTATTCGTCAAATATCTTAGTCAGCCGTCCGTTGACATAGTTTTACTATCTATGTGTGAGACTGAGAACCACAACTATGGAGCAAAATAAGAGACCACTGCAAACGTATCATATTCTTTGGTTTCCTATTATGTGTTTTGGTAAAATGAACATTTTCATTCTATTTATAAAATACTGACATTTTTACACAATATGCCTACTATCATTTTAACGTAGGAGGAGTTCAGAAATCTTGATAGTGTTTTTTCTGTTGTGAGGTGTACAGAGACCCCTTGGAGTGATGACACACCATAAACAAATTGAAATGATTTAAAAATCAATATTTGGTATAATAACTCGTTGTCTAAGGTAGTATTTATTGCACTGTTTTTGCCATCTGCTGCTGCCATCTGAGGATACTGTCAGCCATGGTTTTTATACTTTTCCTCAATAATAAGATTTTGTTATGGTGATCACCAATACCTCATTAAGTATTATGAGTGCAATGTTTTTGTGTTGGAATTAAACTGGAACAGTTCGGATCTCTTTAATCCTGTGTGTGGGGAAATTCAGTTTCAGCTTCACCCAGCTCATCAGATAAGCACTCAGGGGGTGGGGTGGGTTTAGCAGTTAGGGGTTAAGCTTGCTATGGGACATTTCGACACATATACTGGGGCCGGGAGACAAACCAGTGACCTTTTGATTATCAGACGGCCTCTCTACCTACTAAGCTATGATCGCCCCAAACATGTAAAGAAGCAATTTTGAGAAAGAATTAGAGTGGTCTCTTTCAGGATTTCAGGGTTTTACTAGAGAACATGGAGGTAAAACGGCAAGCAGATTAGAGATATCATTGCACTCATCTGTTTGTTACAGGGGCAGGAGTTGGTCCTTATGGTGGTGCTCCAGTCATTCCAACTGGACTGGAAGGTAAGAGCTCTGGGTGTACCCCTGCCCTGCACGTGCATGCAACATAACATCTTTGTAATCATTGATTGCGAGTTACAACTGAATTAAATTGAGTTCTTTGCTTCTCAAAAACATAATCCCTCTTTCACCTATAGGTGAGATTGGCTATGGTGCTCATGCTCAACAACTTGCCCTGGGGGCGGAGGCTGCCAAATCTGCCAGCAAATATGGTGAGAATGAGGCTTTATCTGTATGTGATGTTCACTGTGCAAAAGTGTGCTGTGATACAGTACGTGTGAGAGCGCTCGTGAAGTGTGCATGCACGAAAGGTTCTGCATGAAGGCAGTTGCATCGAAACAGAACACACCCTAGTACAAGGAATGAGTTGCAATGACAACCCAACATTTAAAACTGAACCACCGCCAACCCAGTGGTGGAAAAAGTACTCAAATTCTGTACTTAAGTAAAAGCACCAATACTGCAATATAAAAATACTCTGTTACAAGTAAAAATCCAAAATTTAAAATTTACTTGAGTAAAAGTACAAAAGTATTGGCATCAAAATGTACTTAAAGTACCAAAAGTAAAAGTACTAAATATTTGAAAATAGCCGATCTACAAGCTCTCAACGCGTCGCGATGCGACGCGTTGTGAGCTTGTAGATCTGCTATTTTCAAATAGCCTATGTATAAAATAGGGCTAAAGTGGTTAATGTATGTTTCATTATATCATAGTTTATATCTGAAAAGTAACTAGTAACTAAAGTTTTCAAATAATTGTAAAAGTACAATATTTGCCTCTGAGATGTAGTGGAGTAGAAGTAAAAGTATTGGAAATTGGAAATACTCAAGTAAAGTACAAATACCTCAAAATTGTACTTAAGTACAGTACTTGAGTAAATGTACTTAGTTACTTTCCACCACTGGGCGCCAACTACAGAATGTACATGGACATGGGACCCACTAGCTAATTGCAAAGTGTAGGTTGTGGAGCAATTCGCTGAGTATACAAGAGATGCCAATCTTCAAGTTTTTCATGATGGATGGCATAATACTGTACACAAAGTTGCCGGTTTACTTTAGCATACACTCCACATTGCTCTCCAAAATCTGACTTGTTTCTACTTTCTCTTTGGGCCAATTAATCTGCCCATCTCTCTAAGATGGTGGGTTGCCTCTGGGTAGCCAAGCTGATGGTACCGGTGGGAAGCCTAAATGCAAAAATGGTCTATGTGTACATGTCCGTCTGTCGCTCTGTATGTTTTGTTTGCCTCGCCATGTGGCTGCTCTTATGCTGGTTGTGTATAAGTGATGTCTAATTATGACTTCAATATTGTTGTTCTTACTGTATGCTTGTGTCTTTTTTGTCATATTAGGAGCAGGCTATGGAGCTCAGCAAGCAGGTAATCTTTCATTCACTCAATACACTCAATGCACACACACACACACACACACACACACACACACACACACACACACACACACACACACACACACACACACACACACACACACACACACACACACACACACACACACACACACACACACACACACACTGGGTGCCACAGTATGGCAGTTGCATGTATAGTCACTTACTTCCACCTAATGCCTGAGCTGGAAACTGTTAGACGTCATCAAGCTCTCTCTGAGTGACCTTTAATTATGACCAGAGCCGCTAATTCAGAGAAATGATGAGCTGAAGCTTGTCACACACACACACACACACACACACACACACACACACACACACACACACACACACACACACACACACACACACACACACACACACACACACACACACACACACACACACACACACACTTAACCTCATATCCTGGCTGAGCTTTTTCTTTTAAAACACACAGGGCTCCCTTGCAACTTTGCAGTCACTTTCACACATGACATGAGCAGGGAGGAGCAGATTCCCTGCACATCAAGCATCAGACTCATCTTATAGCATTGCACAGACATAGTTAATAGCATCAGGAGTTAAAAGTGTTTGTGATACAAATGTCTTGCATAATGTCTTTTGACTTCTTCTTATATTGTTCCTTTTTCTTGCATGTGTTTACCAAGCCTATGCTGCACAGCAAGGTGCAGGACAGGATGCCTATGGTGGTAAGCAATAAGCATGTTTCTTAAGGCGGATTTAGAGTCTAAACAACAACAAAAAAGGGCTGACACGGTTTGCATCTCACAGCTTTTAGAGCTCATATTGTATCCTCCTTCCAGTTCACTCCTTCTGATGGCCTATGTCTTATTACAAAACATTTACACTTCACACACATGACTTTTACAGTGCATTGTGTATTGCTATACACAGCGCATTGGCAAACAATTACATTTAGACAATTTACTGTAAAATAGGTTACATAGGCACATAGGTGCTGGTTGTGTGATGTTTGTCTAATTATAACTTAAAAATTGTTGTTCTTACTGAAGTCCACGTATGTTTGTGTCTTTTTTGTCGTATTAGGAGCAGGCTATGGAGCTCAGCAAGCTGGTAATCGTTCACTTCATTCACTCAATACGTGTATAAAATACTGTATACCTACCACCTCAAACACACGCACACGCACACGCACACGCACACGCACACGCACGCACGCACGCACGCACGCACGCACATACACACACACACACACACACACACACACACACACACACACACACACACACACACACACACACACACACACACACACGCGCCAGTATGGCATGTATAGCCACTTCCACCTAATGCCTGAGCTGAAAATTGTATTGCTATACATAGTGCATTGGCAAACACTGACATTTAGACAATTTACTGTAAAATAGGTATTTGTATGGGGACTAGATGAGGTCCAGGAGAGTTTAGTTTGTTAGCTGATCGTGTGCTCTATAATCAAACAAGTGATACTTAGGCAATGTCCTTTCGACAAAGTTGGCATATTTTCAACTGTTGGACTTAGGTCATGTTTAGGGTGTCATATAAGCAAACCTTCTCAGTTTATTTGTTCACTACTGCTGTCCTTCCATGAGCACATTTACAATGTGGGTTGATCCTTTCACAGGAAGGCAAGGTGGAAAATATGGCGCACTGAATGGTGTCCTCGGAACTGGATACAAAGGTGAGGAGGACGGGTGGTTTATTGTGCAACAATGTATGACTCAGATACTGTGTTGCAGCACTACCATTAAATTCTGTTGTTTGGTGTGCCATTTAATGTATACTCATTACTCACCCTGCTCCCTCTATCTCCTTCTTTACCCAGGCTAATTGAAACGACATGGACACACCCAAGTGAATCGATTTCTTTCATGATGTGTTTATTGTAAAAAAAAAAGATTTAGCTTCTTCTTTGTTTCGTTACATTTTGTCCCAGTTTTGTTCTGTCGTGTCCTGTCCTATCTTGTTCTGTTATATTTCCTCGGTTTTGTGCTATTGTCTTTGTTTGGTATCTTCTTCTATGGTCCTCTGTCTGTTACTGGAGTGTTTGTTGTCATATCCATGCTAAAGGCAAGAAAGCACCTGCAAGTGCACCTGCACCTACCCGAAGCTACCTGCAAGTCTCCTCATTCTGTTAATTTTGGTGACGTTTAGATAAATGTTAAATTTATTAAGCAAATAAATTATCTGCCAAATAATGTTGAATGAATATTTGTTCCTGGGACAAAGGATTTTACATTATATTTACCGTGGCCAAGTACTTTGTGTCTGCACTTTGTTCTCATGGTGTGAGCCTCTTCCGTTCACAGGAAGTTCTGCCACTTCCTTTCCTATATGGGGTAACAACACACTGTGATATCAACTAAACAATCCTGTTGATAAATGCTTTTTATAAATCATCTACTGCTTTACACTGCAAAAGACAACTGTTCATGAAGATTTAGGTCACAAATGTAATCTCTGGGGGAAATGAAAATATAATGGCAATTATTTTTTTAAATCACACACCCAATCTCTCTGTATTGTATGCTTATTCTGTGGAAGCAACATCAAGTCCCCTTTTTTTTTTGGAGCATTAGCAAAACTTAAATCTGCACACCAGAAATTGTGTAATGCATGTAAAATGAGAAGGAGAAAAAAAGGTACAAGACCTTAATCAGAATCAGAATCAGCTTTATTGTCACATCACAGGTTTACAGAAGTAAAAAAAGTGGGTGACATTTGTTTTCGTGCATAATTCCGTATCGTTATTTAAAAAAAAAGAGAATAGAGAATAAAAAACTCAGAAACACGTAAAAAAAATGAACACGTTATCTACATATTTACACATGGTACCTGAGATAAGAACACGTGGAGAATGAAATTACAAAAATATATTCTCCAGAGTGGAGGAGTGCAGACAGGTGCATGCAATTGGCTCTTGCATGAAAGTCAATCAGGCTTCATCTATATAGAATAATGAATAGTCACAAACCGGCATATGAAACAAGTAATCATTTATCCAGAGCGACTTACTAGCGCAAAATTTGATTAAAGGGCATGAACCCTTGTCCATAAATGACGGGGTAAATAATCACATAATTAGAGTGAAAATAAAACCTTTTGACACATACGTATGTACCGTATGTACAAATATATGGTCATGTCATGAATATGCATTATTGTCAAAAACATCAATCAATCAATCAAAGCTAGCATCTAATATTTTAAAGCATATCTTAAGACTATAACATTAGATTTAAAGATTTTGCAAATTTTGCAGAGTAAAGATAAAGATCCAGAAAGCATTTTTTTTTTGTGTAAAACATCTCTATTGCAGCAACATAGATATTTTTCTAAAACTTAAAATATGTATGCACTCTGAGTGAGCATACAGCAGTTCTTGTGGGTGTGAACTGTGAATACAATTAAATTCCACCACACTGTTTGCTACTGGCAATAAGACTATGATTGCCCTTTGGGCGACATTCATCCACAAACACTCCCATTTTCATCAGGATGGCCTTTGGAACAGGGTGAGCATGTCGTGACACATACACATTCTGCAGATCCTGACTCATTGGAGAGGCTTTATATTCGCTACATGTGGGACCGCCCAAACTCGGAGCACAAGTCAGTTCCCATTTGTAGTACAGACGGCCATGCTGGAGAGCACAAAGGTCCTCCTGCACTCCAGCAGTAAGGGATTTTTCACACTCTCCCAACAGGTCATCGTCCCAACGGTTGTCCTCATCCCATACCTCAAATCTCACCTTGCTCCCCACTGACAGATCCTGGGTGCCCAAGTCAATGGTCATGGCCCAATGGGGGTGGTTGTTGTTGTAGATGACTGGGGAACGTTTAACCATTTGTCCATTGAAAGAAACCTTTACATAACCATCTGTGCCACTGCTGTGGTCTCCCCACAGGTCAGTACCACGCTGCACAGTAATGATCACACGTGCCAATCCCTTTTTGGTTGGACAGCAGTTCTGGCCTACGGAAGGGATATTGTTGCAGTTACAAACACAGGAATCTTTGTCGTTGTTGATGCCCTCCTGACATGGCTGACTGCAGTTCTTCCACAGGGCCTGCTCTAGGATGTAATGGCTGATGGCAGAGCGCAGGTTCTTCCGAATTGGGTTGTTGGTAGGCAGCAACTCGTGAAGGGAATCCAGCGAGTAGGTGACTATGTCTGGATTCAGTGGCAGTGTGTTAAGCCATTCTTTGTAGGCAGCTGGGTCTTTATCAGCAGAGAAGAGGAGCTCTGGGTCTGTGGTGTGGCCACCCTTTATTTCTGTGAACCTGTCATAAAGAGAGGGAGCAGAATATTCTTTTTGAGAGAAGGTAACCCATTTTTGCTAAAAGACACCACTGTCTGTAACAGCCACATTCTGCAAGAACTCGATCAAAGTGTATGAGGGAAATGTAAATAGAAAGTGCTTTATACTACAGAAAATAGCCTACTCCTTACCTGTCATTGAAGAGGCTGGAGAAGCTAGACTTGCTCTCTGTCTTGTCCACATCTGCCTTGCAGTGTTTAGCTTCAGACTTCGTTTCGACCACACCTATGCTAGCAGATGCCTCCACATCAAGGCACAGCTGCACATCTTCCACACTGAGGCCTTGTAAACTGGCCTGGCACTGTTTGATGCTGGTTACAGACTGCACACTTCCTCCCAACTTCACCTGACAGCACACAGAATAATGGAACAGACTGTTACTAATGGGTTACATTCTATAAATCTCCTGCCATGGAGATGTGTGGATTAAATGGTTTTCTTTGCAACAACTCTTATCTGGTTCACCTTTGTGATGTAATGGGTGCCGAAGTTGTCAATCAGCTTATAATAGCGTTGTTTATTTTCCTTGCTATAGGTTTTGGGTAGTTTTTTCAACGCTGCGCGGAATTCCCTGTGCAGCTTGGGTGTCCCAGACACGCGATAGCTGTTTCCAGAGAGGAGCAAGACATAAGTAACATTATTTAACAATGCATGTAATGCTAGTCTTTACATCTCAGGAAAATTTCAAGGCTGAGTGTTTTTGGAGCAACATATTTGTTTACCTGTAGAACTCACAAGACATGCTGTGGCTTGTGAAAGTAAACTTGTCACTCTTGGTTTTCTCCATGGAGTATTCAGCCAGTTTAGACTGAGTTCCTGCTGTCATCAGTTTGCCTGATCTAACACCCACATCAACATCTAGATTGACTTGCCAGTTGTTATTCACTGCAGAGGTGCTGGAACTGACTAGAGACTCGCTGGACTTATAGAGATTACTGGACACTTTCAAACTGCACTTCTGGTTTGGCCGCCAATCTACCACTGACAAGGGAAGCTTCTGTTTTTTCCCCTCCAGAAAGGGGTTGGTACACAGGGTGCAAGTCTTGTCTTTATGTTTCCAAAGGCTCATGTCAATGACAAAGGCTCCCTTGCGTTTCATTTTGGAGATGTCAAAGCCTTCCCCTGCCAAATTGGTACCTGGGGCAAATTCTGCCTCTCTACACTCATTTGCTGTCCCTGCCGTACATGCCTGAAAACTGCACTGAGGAAAGGAGATCATGAAACCAGCCCAGAAGCAAATGTTTAACAGAAACATGATTTATTTTCGGTTTGTTGATGGATGCAACTTCTGGTTTACCCTGAAAAATAAATATACAGGAAGATTGAGGTCACGTGATTAAATTTAATCTCTGGTGGAAATAAAGATGAAAATGTAGTGGACTCTAATCCATTCAATAAGACACATAAGACCGATTACATTGTCATTACCCTATGCGATAACATATTTCTCTCTCACGTTAAATTAGAATATATAATTCCCCAACAAAATTGATTTTTTGAGTTTCCGCATCAAGGTCACAACATGAAGGTTAAAACTCATTATATACTGAATAAAGAAAGACACACTGGACAAATCGAAATTTAGCCGTAGGATAGGCAATACTCACTATCTGCCTGCCTCCTCATGACAAGTGTGAAGTTGACTGCACAGCTGTATCTGATGTAGGCCTATTTATTTAAAAAGATTGGGGCGGGGGGGGAGATGGGGTTTTGAGGGTGGTCTTCTGCATGACGAACAGGGGAAAAAGTGGTTTCACAGGTACAGAAAAGCTGCTTGTCTCGAGCGGGTGGGAGGAGCTGGTGGTCTGTATGGTGAGAGCTACAGCAGTAAAGTTGTGACAACCCATAGTCCTCCAGTAAATAAAGTATTATATGTCACAGGCTTGTCATTTCTCGGAATTGGTGGTATATGTCGAGGAATCGAAACCCAAGATGTCTTACTCTAAATTCTCAGAATTGAAAGTTAGTCAAGGAGAGCTTATAAGTTTATCAATTTGTTGTAACATGACATATGGCCACTTCCACCAAACATCCTGTTATAAGACATAGCTGACAGCTAGGCCTCCAGTCCCCTAACCCTGTGCAGTGGTGGACAGTAACGGAGTACATGTAATTGAGTACTTTACTTGAGTACGTATTCTGAGGATCTGTACTTTACTTGAGTATTAGATTTTTTTGATAGTACTCTTACTTGAGTACATTTCCAAGACAAATATTTTACTTTTACTCGAGTACATTTCTAGGAAGGCTGTAAAGTACTGAGTACTTTTAAGCCCACTCCACATCCACACCAATGATTCGCCATGCAACTCCTTGCAACATGCAACTACTTGCAACCACTTGCAACCATTATCCCCATTCCCCAAAGGCAGTTGTGACTAGTTGCATTGGTGCCGTTTTGCCTTTAGGTTGTCAATTTCTCTTTCTTCCCTAAAATGCAATTGGCCTAACTTCTGCTCTCACACTAGCCGTGTTTTTTAGCTTTAGATGCATTTTCAATGCAAAGCATTATTACCATAGAATAGTGCAAGGATTGTTATAAATAAATGCTGGTTAGGCTTATCAGATATAATAGCAGTGTTAATTCCTGTATCGAATAGTATTAACTTGGCATTGAAGACACAAACTGTATTGAAGATTCAAGATTTTGCTGTGCTATGACCGTCTGACGCACAATTTGAATACTAATGAAGTACTCAATTCAGTGACCTACGTTCAATAAATCATCTACTGGTTTACACTGCAAAAGAAAACTGATCATGAAAAGGTCACATGCACAAATGTAATCTCTGGGGGAAATGAAAATATAATGGCAATTATTTTTTGAAATCACACACCCAATCTCTCTGTATTGTATGCTTATTCTGTGGAAGCAACATCAAGTCAATTACAGAGATGGCTTCTTTTTTCACCTTTTTTTTTTGGAGCATTAGCAAAACTTAAATCTGCACACCAGAAATTGTGTAATGCATGTCAAATGAAAATGAAAAAAAAAGGTACAAGACCTTAATCAGAATCAGAATCAGCTTTATTGTCACATCACAGGTTTACAGAAGTAAAAAAGTGGTTGACATTTGTTTTCGTGCATAATTCCTATCGTATTATTTTTTTCCAAAAAAAAGAAAGGTAAGAAGAAGGGGGGGGGGGGGCAAGGGGGAAAGGAGATCAAACAAGAGAATAAAATTAAAAAAATGTTATATTTACACATGGTACCTGAGATAAGAACATGTGGAGAATGAAATTACAAAGATATATTCTCCAGAGTGGAGGAGTGCAGACAGGTGCATGCAATTGGCTCTTGCATGAAAGTCAATCAGGCTTCATCTATATAGAATAATGAATAGTCACAAACCGGCATATGAAACAAGTAATCACTTATCCAGAGCAACTTACTAGCGCAAAATTTGATTCAAGGGCATGAACCCTTGTCCACAAATGATGGGGTAAATAATCACATAATTAGAGTGAAAAGAAAACCTTTTGACACATACGTATGTACCTTATGTACAAATATATGGTCATGTCATGAATATGCATTTTTGTCAAAAACATCAATCAATCAATCAAAGCTAGCATCTAATATTTTAAAGCATATCTTAAGACTATAACATTAGATTTAAAGATTTAGCACATTTTGCAGAGTAAAGATAAAGATCCAGAAAGCATCTCTTTGTTTTAGTAAAACATCTCTATTGTAGCAACATAGATATTTTCCTAAAACTTAAAATATGTATGCACTCTGAGTGAGCATAGAGCAGTTCTTGTGGGTGCGAACTGTGAATACAATTAAATTCCACGGCACTGTTTGCTACTGGCAATAAGACTATGATTGCCCTTTGGGTGACATTCATCCACAAACACTCCCATTTTCATCAGGACGGCCTTCGGAACAGGGTGAGCATGTCGTGACACATACACATTCTGCAGATCCTGACTCATTGGAGAGGCTTTATATTCGCTACATGTGGGACCGCCCAAACTCGGAGCACAAGTCAGTTCCCATTTGTAGTACAGACGGCCATGCTGGAGAACACAAAGGTCCTCCTGCACTCCAGCAGTAAGGGATTTTTCACACTCTCCCAACAGGTCATCGTCCCAACGGTTGTCCTCATCCCATACCTCAAATCTCACCTTGCTCCCCTCTGACAGATCCTGGGTGCCCAAGTCAATGGTCATGTTCCAACAGGGGTGGTTGTTGTTGTAGATGACTGGGGAACGTGTAACCATTTCTCCATTGAAAGAAACCTTTACATAACCATCTGTGCCACTGCTGTGGTCTCCCCACAGGTCAGCACCACACTGCACAGTAATGATCACCCGTGCCAATCCCTTTTTGGTTGGACAGCAGTTCTGGTCTACGGAAGGGATATTGTTGCAGTTACAAACACAGGAATCTCTGTCGTTGTTGATTCCATCCTGACATGGCTGACTGCAGTTCTTCCACAAGGCCTGCTCTAGGATGTAATGGCTAATGGCAGAGCGCAGGTTCTTCCGAATTGAGGTGTTGGTAGGCAGCAACTCGTGAAGGGAATCCAGCGAGTAGGTGACTATGTCTGGATTCAGTGGCAGTGTGTTAAGCCATTCTTTGTAGGCAGCTGGGTCTTTATCAGCAGAGAAGAGGAGCTCTGGGTCTGTGGTGTGGCCACCCTTTATTTCTGTGAACCTGTCATAAAGAGAGAGAGCAGAATATATTTTTGACAGAAGGTAACCCATTTTGGCAACTGAAAGACACCAGACTGTAACAGCCGCATTCTGCAAGAACTCGATCAAAGTGTATGAGGGAAATGGAAATAGCAAGTGCTTTATACTACAGAAAATAGCCTACTCCTTACCTGTCATTGAAGAGGCTGGAGAAGCTAGACTTGCTCTCTGTCTTGTCCACATCTGCCTTGCAGTGTTTAGCTTCAGACTTCGTTTCGCCCACACCCAACACGCTAGCAGATGCCTCCACTTCAAGGCACAGCTGCACATCTTCCACACTGAGGCCTTGTAAACTGGCCTGGCACTGTTTGATGCTGGTTACAGACTGCACACTTCCTCCCAACTTCACCTGACAGCACACAGAATAATGGAACAGACTGTTACTAATGGGTTACATTCTATAAATCTCCTGCCATGGAGATGTGTGGATTAAATGGTTTTCTTTGCAACAACTCTTATCTGGTTCACCTTTGTGATGTAATGGGTGCCGAAGTTGTCAATCAGCTTATAATAGTGTTGTTTATTTTCCTTGCTATAGGTTTTGGGTAGTTTTTTCACTGCTGCGCGGAATTCCCTGTGCAGCTTGGGTGTCCCAGTCACGCGATAGCTGTTTCCACAGAGGAGCAAGACATAAGTAACATTATTTAACAATGCATGTAATGCTAGTCTTTACATCTCAGGAAAATGTCAAGGCTGAGTATTTTTGGAGCAACATATTAAGTTTACCTGTAGAATTCACAAGACATGCTGTGGCTTGTGAAAGTAAACTTGTCACCCTTGGTTTTCTCCATGGAGTATTCAGCCAGTTTAGACTGAGTTCCTGCTGTCATCAGTGAGCCTGATTTATCACCCACATCAACATCTAGATTGACTTGCCAGTTGTTATTCACTGCAGAGGTGCTGGAACTGACTAGAGACTCGCTGGACTTATAGAGTTTACTGGACACTTTCCTACTGCACTTCTGGTTTGGCCGCCAATCTACCACTGACAAGGGAAGCTTCTGTTTTTTCCCCTCCAGAAAGGGGTTGGTACAAAGGGTGCAAGTCTTGTCTTTATGTTTCCAAAGGCTCATGTCAATGACAAAGGCTCCCGCGCGTTTCATTTTGGTGATGTCAAAGCCTTCCCCTGCCAAATCGGTACCTGGGGCAAATTCTGCCTCTCTACACTCATTTGCTGTCCCTTCCGTACATGCCTGAAAACTGCACTGAGGGAAGGAGATCATGAAACCAGCCCAGAAGCATATGTTTAACAGAAACATGATTTCTGCTCGGTTGGTTGATGGATGCAACTTCTGGTTTACCCTGAAAAAGAAATATACATGAAGATTGAGGTCACGTGATTGAATTGAATCTCTGGTGGAAATAAAGATGAAAATGTAGTGGACTCTAATCCATTCAATAAGACGCATAAGACCGATTACATTGTCATTACCCTATGCGATAACATATTTCTCTCTCACGTTAAATTAGAATATATAATTCCCCAATAAAATTGAATTTTTGAGTTTCCGCATCAAGGTCACAACATGAAGGTTAAAACTCATTATATACTGAATAAAGAAAGACACACTAGACAAATCGAAATTTTGCCATAGAATAGGCAATACTCACTATCTGCCTGCCTCCTCATGACAAGTGTGGAGTTGACTTGACTGCACAGCTGTATCTGATGTAGGCCTATTTATTTAAAAAGACTGGGGGTGGGGGAGATTGGGGCGGGGGGGGGAGGAGATGAGGTTTTGAGGGTGGTCTTCTGCATGAGGAACAGGGGAAATGTAAATGTTTTCACATGTACATTGGCACATTGGTGCGGTTGACCTTAAAACGGTTTTGTTGCAAGGAGTTGCGACTAGTTGCATTGGTGCGGTTTTGCAATTTCTCTTACTTCCCTAAAATGCAATTGGCCTAACTTATGCTCTCACACTAACCGTGTTTCTGGCTTCCCCTTCCACTCGCCTCTTTGTTACAGTACATCTTTTATAGGTGTACATTACATTACATTATAGTCATGTTAGCAGACACTTTTATCCAAAGCGACTTACAAAAAGTGCATTCAACATAGGTAGGGAACGAAACTACTAATCACCAGAAGTCTTAAGTGTATACCTAGCACTAAGGTAAAAGTGCAATATATCAGCTACCTACTTTCTGAAATAGATGAGACAAATAGCAAAATCAAATGAGCAAGAGCTAAAACAAATAAGTGTATCGACTAAACAAGATCCAATAAAATAATACAATAACTAGAAAATGTGCTCCTCGGAGCACAAGTCTCCGCCAGCAGACCCGTGCTATTTTTATCAAATGAAATCACTTACCCTATCTTTAACCATAGTTCTCTAGGAATGCTCTAATTCTTACTTAAAATAGAACATGTTACAATATCATAGCAATTATATTATCATAACAATAACTAATGAGATACAGTAGGGTAAAAGATATATCTTTTAGTTAAACAAAAGGTTCTTTGTTAAAAGGTGAATGTTAAAGAAATATTTATTATCAAAAAAATGTTCTAAAAACCATATTTTGTCTTGCACTGTTGAAAAAAAAACAAGATGAAAAAAAGAGAACAAAAAAAGATTCATACATCAAAGGTTATTTATGTATTTCTTAAAAAAGAAGAACAGACAATATTAATTGTCAGAAATGTATTACTGTATTACAAAAATGTATATATACTATGACGCATCTTTTGAACGGTTTTCTGGTAATATCTTTATAACAGTAGTCTGTAGTCTCGTTTCATCATTGTACGAGTGTAGTCCGACTTTATTATAAAAAAATTGTTTTGTAGACGTTAAGTTCCGAAATATCTCTTATTTCTGCCATAGAATCCGCGTCGTAACCCAATAGTATTTCAGCTGTGTCATCGAAACACGTTACCCACTGTTCGTCTGTAGAATCCGAAATTAGGACCTTCAATACAAATCGGTAAGTATAGTTTCTAACCTCTTTGCACTTTTTACAGTCTGTGTGCAGAGGAAAAGAGGAATTCAATTCCGATATCACCATATATGTCATGGTTTGAGTAATAGGTGTGGAGTAACATGTGTAACATGTAACATGTGTGGAGACTGTATGGGGTTTGTTGACACACACATGGTCTAGGAGTGAGCTGTGGTGGACTAAATCCAGTTAAGATAAATCCAATGTTATATGTATTAAGTCATGGTCTGAGTAGTAGGTGTCTAGAACATGTGTGGAGACCTTCTGGCGTCTGTTAACATACACATGGTCTAGGAGTGAGCCATCATCTGTAGTTGGTGTAGTGACAAATTGATGGAAGCCATACTTTAGCATGATCTGTAGAATTGCGTGTTGTGGGTCAGTGCTGAGGTTGTAGTTGAAGTCACCTACAATTACTGTCAAGGTGTTGTTTTCCAGTGATTCTAGGAATGCATCAATATTCTCAGTGAATCTTGAGGGCTTCATTTTGGGTGGTTTATATAGTGTGATCAGGTTGATTCTAGTTGCACATTTGGAGAGTGTTAGTGCTATGTGTTCCACGTTGTTAAAGTTGTACAATGCAGAATCACAAATAACGATTTTTAGCAACCTCTGCTGGTCACTACCGTCACTGCATACAATTTCCCTAGTCCTCGATTACCCAGAATTCCATTCGTTTTCACCGGAAGCCGGAAGCGTTTCAAAAAGCGATCTTTTAATTGTTTTATACTATCTACGGATCGTTTCTCTTAGCCAGTGGAGCATTAGTTACCATGAGCTGTGCTTTCTTTTTCTGTTCTTTTTCGATCTTCCGATCCTACATTATCTTAAAATCAGCGTGAGGTTCCTTTTTGTTAATAGCGCGGTAGTTCCTGGCCAAACAGGAAACCGTTGCGGTAGTTCCTGAGGACGTCGGCCACGACGTCATGACGTTGGCCAGGAACGTCATTTTCCCGGGAAAGTCCCCCCCGTACACGTTCAATAGAAAATATATAAATAAAAGGCTTCCGGGGGTGAAATTCACGGAGTGGGTGTTGTGAAACTTTTGCCACTCGCAAAAGATATACAATTTAACTTTAGTTTTGTTGAAAACGTTACCTAGTATTACTTTAAGTGACTTATTTAATCGTGTTGGAGAAAGGTCATTTGATGCTATTGTCATGATCCCGCCTCCTTTTTCTGTTTCTCTGTCAGTTCTGAAGCAGGTGGAGTTTGGTAGGATGAGGGCATCTGGATCTAAGTTGTGGTGTGATTTCAGAAATGTTTCCACTAAACATAACACATCAAATTCTGTCAGTGTTGGATCTTTTTTGAGGTCAGGTAAATGTTGCAAGTATGATCTGATATTCAGCATGGCGATAGTTAGGGTGGAGTCATTTGAATGTATGGCGTGACATGGTGTAGTGATGTCACGTGAAACTGACCAATGTTAGGTGTTCTCAGAGGGACACACACACACGCACGGACGGGTGATTTGTACTGGAAGGTACTGTTCATACATACATGGCTTTTTGAAGTGACACACCTATTTATAGGATTTTATTTCGTCATGCGTCCCTCTAGCCAATCAAAAGCATTGGTGTCAACATATTGTCACGTGTCACGTGGAGCTTGACCAATGTTAGCTTGGCTAGGGGGGGGGGGGGGGGACACACAGCGGGACGAAGCGAAAACATACTCTCTGCCTCCGGCGGAGACAATAAAACAAGAGTTCGTACAACTAGTTAACAACAAGTAGGCAAGGCGAAGAGGAAGGGTAGTGTTTCCTGAAGAGGTGGGTTTTCAGCCTGCGGAGAAAGATGGGCAGTGACTCTGCTGTCCTGACATCAGTGGGGAGTTCATTCCACCACTGTGGGGCCAGAACAGAAAAAAGTTGTGACCGTGTAGATCGGCCAGAAGGACCCTTGAGCGACGAGGCAATCAGTCGCCCCGAGGTGGCAGACCGAAGTGGTCGGGCAGGGGTGTAAACATCGACCATAGCCTGGAGGTAAGAAGGAGCTGTTCCTTTCACTGCCGTATAGGCTAGCACCAGGGTTTTAAACTGGATGTGAGCCGCTACGGGGAGCCAGTGTAGAGAACGGAGAAGGATAGTTGTGTGGGAGAACTTGGGGCGGTTGACAGTGATGTGTTCTACTGTGGTACGGTGTATACGCCGTATACAGTTTTTTTGGGGGGAAAGCGTATACAGTCTAATAACCATTTCATCCATTGAAAACGCGATAGCGTATCGCGCATGTCGCGCAGGGAATAATTATCGTATACCCTCCGAAAAAAACTAGATCACACCACTGGCGGTTGAACACCAGACGAGCCACAGCTTTCTGAACAAGCTCCAGAGGTCTGATGGCAGATGCCGGAGCACCAGCATCGAGGGAGTTGCAGTAGTCCAGGCGGGAGATGACAAGAGCCTGGATGAGCACCTGGGCTGCCTTCTCCGTGAGGAAGGGGCGAATCCTCCTGAAGTTGTAGAGGAGCTGTGCTATGACCGTCTGACGCACAATTTGAATACTAATGAAGTACTCAATTCAGTGACCTACGTTCAATGAAGTGAATGGCAGGTCGTTGAGTTAATGTGTGAATTCCTTCGCCAGCAGCCATTAATTATCACCTCAAGAACAATAGCCACACACATGATAAGCCTTCACCTCATAGTCAGTCAGTAACGTATCAGATACGACGCCTCGAACGTTTTTTGGATGTATACGATGGCACCGAAAAAAATCTGCAGCCCACACTGCGTATACAGTGTACCACGCGGTAGAACACACCACTGGTTCTGGTTCCTCAGTCATTTCTATGTTTTTATAGGTGTTTCTGCTGGCTTTGTATAACGTAGTGGTTCTACACACAAGCACACCAGTGCATGCAGTGCAGGTGGTTTCAGAGAGTTACAGTACTTCTCTGGAACAATAGTTACAAGGTCCTATAAATTAATTGTGAAAACATTACAGCAATTCATTGATATAAAAATCAAGAAATGTACTTTTACTTTTACTTGTACTTTAAGTATTTTTCCAAGCATGTACTTTTGAATACTTAAGTATATTTAAAAGCAATGACTTTTTTACTCTTACTTTATTTTTATTTTGACTGAGCTACTTTTACTTGTAGTGGAGTAAATTTGACCAAGAGTATCTGTAGCCTACTCTCTTACTCAAGTACTAGGTCGAGTAGGCTACTTTGTCCACCTGTGTGTGTGTGTGTGTGTGTGTGTGTGTGTGTGTGTGTGTGTGTGTGTGTGTGTGTGTGTGTGTGTGTGTGTGTGTGAGTGCGTGCGTGCGTGCGTGCGTGCGTGCAAAAGAAACTAAATGCACAAACGGAAATAAATTAAACTAGAAAAAGTGCTCCACGGAGTCCGCCAGGTCAGGTAGGTTATTGTATTGTGGCCTCCTGGTGCCTCTATAATAGGCCAATGTGAAAAGGGTGCCATTTCTTCCTCTGCCTTTCACGCAATCAGACATGATTGACTAAATCAGTTGATGATTTGAAGTTTTTGTTTTGCAAAAATTGGCCTGCTTGTGGCGCTATAACAGGCCAATTCTAGTGGGAATGTGTAAGTAAAGTTTCACGGCAATCACACACTGCTTTCATGATTTGAGGCATTTTGTTGAAAAAATACCAATCCTGCAAACTTTGGAAGCCAATCAGGATGGAATATGACGAATCTGACAGATTCGTCTTGATCACATGACTATAGAGATATTGTGTACCGATTTGCGTGATGTTTGGACAAACTCTGAAGGAGTAATATCAAAAAATATGTTTTGCTAGCCATGGTTCACATGACGCTTGTATACAAGCGTCATGGTGCCGAGTCCCCCTGGTCTAAAGTTGTGTTCGATTTTTTCACATTGCCATCTCTCACATAAACATAAACGTTCAGATTTCAAATATAAAGTGCTTACCACCGAGCCACGGATGTTACAAGGCGATGCGGACCGCGATGAGTACCCGTATCTCCCGTATTGTTCAATAAAAAGCATTTTAATCCCATCGCCGGCCATTTTCTCCAAATTGTGGTAAGCACTTTATATTTGAAATCTGAACGTTTATGTTTATGTGAGAGATGGCAATGTGAAAAAATCGAACACAACTTTAGACCAGGGGGACTCGGCACCATGACTGTCATGGTATGACAGTCATGTTTCAGGGCTAATGTTTTGCAAAAGTCGGCCTCCTGGTGGAGGTTTTTCCTTGGTCTCTAAGGAGTGTGTGTGCAAAATTTCAGCAGATCAGGTAAACTCGCGAATCGGCCTGTTATAGCGCCACCATGAGGCTGATGAAAAATGTTGGACAGGGTGCAAAACATTGTCTCTGCCACGCCTTCGGCCTGGCGGAGACAATAAATCACATTCCTTCTGAAATCTTGCGAAATCTGATCACTATGCGACGTTTATGGGTTCCGCAAAAAAGATAAGGAATTTATATAAGAGATAGCGGTGCACGGTCAGACGCAAATCCTATCACTGAAGAATACAGTAGGGCTATTATAATACAAGTGGCGTGATCCACCCGGATCCATGCGTCGCACAGTCTTCCCATTCGCCGGTCCACTCCCGCTGCAGCCTCTCTCATTAGCGGATCACAGGACGTCACAGCCCGCGGTGTGTGTCGGCATCACCAGCCAAGCCTGTCTCTACAGCGATGCAGGGGACTGACTCCAGGCCGGTGGTGCAGCAGCAGCAGCAGCAGAGTGATGACAAAGTGACAAAGGAGAGATTGATGGGAATCACTGGACGACGTGCATGCTTTTAGATATCTGAGCGCAAACGCCACGGACTGCACCGTACTGCGTCTTCTAGTTCTATGGTAGGATTCTGCCGGCTTTTTAAATCTCAGCCTCACCCTGACCCTGCACACATTCTGAACTGCACTGCACCGGGCGGGCATCGGTCCCCTGATCATCTTCTCGCTAGCCTGCACTGCTAGCACCGTTAGCCAGCTAGCCGGGGATCTTGCTGCTGTATAACGGTCGGTATCAAATCTCAGCAACAAAATCAACCGGGACTGTTCCTGAATAACATCATCAGGGGGGGGGGGCTAACGCGTCAACACCGGGGCCAGAACGACAAGCACAATGCGCGACACACCATGTTGTCCGCGCGAAAGTTGCCGATGACCTCCTAGTCCTCTGCGCTCACACACATCTGACCGCTAAAAAACATTTCTTATATTACAAGCAGTATCAAGGTGACGGATGACTGGAAGCAGAAAGTGAGTAAAGCTAATGCTAGCGCACTAGCCCAGTCTCATGGCTGTCAATGGACGTGGATGGATGGATGCTCGGTGCAGAGCAGCAGCAGCAGCAGCAGCAGCAGCAGCAGCCGGTCATGTTCAGGTCTGTGCAGCGGAATGTCACTGAGGAGGTAACGTTGCCACGATGGTGAGGAGGAACATGTCATTATTATCACTGGCCAGCCTCCGATGGATCTTATTTATTGCACAGAGAGTCGGATGTCAAATGTAATGACCACCACGGACTCACAACAACATGTATGTGGTTGGCCGCGTCTTTGCCAACCCCTGCGGATGACCCTGCAGCAGGTGCCGGTTTCTGAAGTCCACCAGCGGCAGCAGGGAGAGCACGCCGCGGCCGGGTAGAGGCACCGCTGCGGGCCCGGTAGAGGCACCGCTGCGGGCCGGGGTAGAGGCACCGCAGTGGTGCTGAGACAAACTCGTTTCCAGCTATGTGGATAACAGCACAACACAAACAACGCCAATGGTATCTAATAAGATTTTGGTGGCAATAATTCTGCTAAACTTGTATATAGGTGTACAGTCCTTTTTTTATCTTTTTGGCGGGGTCATTTTAACCGTTGTGGTGGTTACTATGGCATTTTTAAATGGACCCAGGTTACTTGACTGGGCGAATTCGCCTCCCCATCTTCAGTTCAACAAATACGTCCTCACTGGATACCGACCAATATCTTCTGTGCAAGACTGTGTCAGAAGCCTGTTTTACCTGCACAATGAACTTGGCAACATATACACTCATGGTGAGTATGAATCAGATGAGACTGGTACTATAGTAGTGCATGATGTGTCAACTGTCAAGGACCCTACTTCATTACTCTGTTGCTACTCTACGGTTAATGGTAATAATCACTCAGTAAATGTGCAACTCTGCTCTTGTAAGTAGATGAACTGAATATAATATAGTTTGCTGCTGCCTGCAGTAATAACTGCATTTCCTTTCAGGGATAAATACAATTGTATTTTGCCTTCATAAGTTAATCATCTGGTCCAAAACTATGTTAAGTTGAACAATACAACAATACAGTTGTTTCGAACAGCTTCATGCAAACAAAAAATATGTTTGGTTCATACTGTGCATGCATTAATCTTTCATGCATGCATGAGATTATTGAAATGGCCTGTCTTTTTATGTGGAATCTATTATTCTTTCTGATTGATAGATCAATCTACATTTGTCATGATAATGCGATATGCACCATGCAATGCTTCTTTTGTCCTCCCCTGTTGTGATCCAAGCTTTTTTCAATGGAGATATTCACACATCCAACTATCTCAGATGCCGGTGCATGCACTTCATCCTTGAGAAAGGAAGATCCACCACTGCTCTTGCTCAGCATCACAATTTGTTGATCATACTATGTCACAGTCTCTATGGACCTGCGTCAAAAGTATTTTAAACAATTCTTACAATTAAATAGATAATGCTCCACCTTTTCTGTGTGCTCAGGTGTAGGACAATTATTCTCCTGTGGGAGTTTCTGTCAAGTGTCAAATTATAGTCCACTCATAAGAAAAGGATCTAATTACTGAAAAACTAAATGAACAGCACACACAAGAAGGCTGAAATGCTTCCTCTGTGTATTTCTACAAATGCAAGCTTAAAAACAACACAAACAATGTATTTTGCATACAGCTTCATCAGGTTTGTTCACTATGTTTTTAAGTTTGCATTTGTAGAAATAAAAAGAGGAATCATTTCAACCTTCAACCTTGTTTGTGGTAATGTTTTGTTTATTGCTCTTTTGATGTCCTGCCCTCACCTACACCAAGAATAAACAGTACTATGCATGGGGCATGTACCTGTTAAATATTTACAGAAATTGCAAATCTAATGAATGAAAACATCTGACTTGCAGCTTTCACAAGTCATTAAAAGTTGTGCAATATTATGAAATGCTTGAGTGCACAATGAATAGATATTAGATATAGTCTTTGGCTTCAATCCTGTGGGGATAAAGTTTGCAAATTAAATTTCTAGTGTACTGTAATAATGTTGTCACTTGTCAGTGTTACGACTTATCTGTGGGAGAGTTGTGTTTTCAATGCCCCTTGCCCAGGAATCTAAATGAAGAGATGTCATGTCTGAAGTCATTTAAATATATGGCTATTGGGTAATCTCTATCATTTCCCCTTATGGAGTTATTGTGTTCACTTAAGGCAGGTACACATTGCAGGACCTTAAAGTGCTCGGGGGGTTATCTGATCGTTAAGCATTACACACTGCAGGAGTTTATTTCTTGAAATCGGCTGTCATAATATCGTTGTGGTCTTCACAACAGGATTGATCCCCGACAAGGGCTGACACACTGTAGGATAGTTCACTAGGATGCTATCTCCAGAGTCAGACCCAATACATACATTTGAGTTTATTCCAATTCATTTTAATCGACGTATCCCGTGATATGCCTCTCTCCCTCTCCCCCCTCTCTCGCTCTCTCTCTCTCTCTCTCTCTCTCTCTCTCTCTCTCTCTCTCTCTCTCTCTCTCTCTCTCTCTCTCTCTCTCTCTCTCTCTCTCTCTCTCTCTCTCTCTCTCGCAGTCAAGTGCGCAGAAGCCGTCAGTGACAGCGTTGCCATGTCCGCTTATTATAAGCGACTTTGGGCTTGTTTTTCTGTAGAGTTGCTTGTAAATATTGGTTGTTGCGGGGTGCATTTTTTGGGCTTATTTGTGTAGTTGCTTATTTGGCCTTGTTTCCTAATGTTGTTTAAACCAGTGGTTTAAACAACACATAATATGTATTTGTCCGCAGACCCCCCTTCTGTAAATATGTTGTGCCATCACTGACCCCCATACAAGATTTGTGTGGATTTGGAAAATATTCCACAATTTTCTCAAGATTTTTATTTGAAAATAGCTGCGACGCGTTGTGAGCTTGTAGATCGGCTATTTTCAAATATCCAATGTATTTGTAAATAGGTTTAAAGTGCTCAAGTGGCCTTTTCTTGGGCTTGTTTTCATAGACCTGGTTGCTTATTTCTCTCGCAACATCTGGCAACGCTGTTCATAACAGCGTGCACATGCTGCACACTCACACACACACACACACACACACACACAGAGCTCGCCTCTTGCTCTCACTCTCTGTCTGTCTGTGTCTCTCTCTCTCTCTCTCTCTCTCTCTGTACAATTCCTCTAAAATAAACAGCCCACCAGGCTCGCTCGCTCACTCTCTCATTTTGTTTTATAATGTTAACTTAATACAGGACTGGACGGTAATATTGCGGTAGGGACTGTTTGTTGTGGTCAGATCCAGCGACGCTCCCCTGGCCACGGTGGCTGTAATGTGCTCTCATTGGCTGTAGCGTGGATCTCCTCGCAGACCCTTTCATAATGTATGATACTGTCCGATCTCCTGTCTGGGACAGAGCTGAATATCTAACATGGTAGTTATCTGAAAACGGTCGGAAAGCCGTCGCAGAGCGGATAATCGCGGCCACATCGTCTCGCGGAACCTTTCACACAGAGCGAGCATTATCTCGCAGATCAAAGGCCGATCTGCGTCAGATCGGGAGGTTTTGTCGGCGAGCGCCAAAAAATGTCGGCGACAGCAATCTCGGACCCAATCTCCTGCAGTGTGTACGGGCCCTTATTCTCTGTTTTAATGAAAGTAATGTCTTACCACAAGGACATTTGATCACATAAATTACTTGAGAAGTCACAGTGAAACATGTGATGACATCATTGAGAATATACTTTTTCCCTGTATGAGGATGAGTAAAGTAAATACATTTGACCATATCATCACATAGAGCACATCCTCTGCATTTGTAGCACCCAAATGTTTTAACCAATTTCAAACTGGGATCCCTATTTTGGGAATGTCATTATAGGCCAAATAATGTACATTTAAAAGAAAATTATTGCGAAAATAGCCGAGCTTGTATATCGGCTGTACAAGGCTATCTCTGAGATTACGTCCTTCGGTCTTCAATGACATATGCCCCATGTCATGGTGCATGGTCTATGGTGCTGAGTCTATGGTGCTGAGACTGATATGTGTCATTTTTTTTATTTGTATTTTGTATATAATAGATAGGTATAGTAGATTGTACTAAACATAATGGAGGTGAAGTAGAATTAGATTTTAACAGTGATTCTTTTTATTTCTTCAATGCCATTATGTTAGGCTTCCTCCATACTATCAAATAGTACAGATTTGTCAATACAATCCTCTGTGGTGTATCAAATTCATCTGGCTGAAGACTTGACTTATTGGTAGACTCATTATTGCGGGGGTGATATTAACAAGCTGTAAGGTGTTTACATCTGTACAATATATTTTCTGCATAGTGCATAGTGTACCAGACTTCTCATCAAGCCAGGAAATGAACCCTATAATATGCTTTGAACATGCTTTAGATAGGTCCAGAGGGACAGAAATGTTAGTGTGATCAATACATTTATGATGCTGAGCAAGAGCAAATGTGTAGGATCTTACTTTCTCAAGACAGAAGAAGTGATCCAACCTGCCGAAAGAAATTATGGAGCTGTACAAAAGATGATTTTTTTCTTCTTTTTTTTTTCACAGTAGCCAATTATCCCCTCCCTCTTGTCAATTAAAGGTAGGGTAAGTGATATTTTTTGGTTAAAACAAAAAGTATTTTGTTAAAAGGTTAAAATACTATATTCTGATAGTAATCATTGCTATAGAGTGTTTTTTCAGTAAAAGATGTCTCCCTGTCTCTCCAGCTCTTTAATAAACAGAAAATACATTTTTCGGTAGGTGTCAAAATCTCAGCCAATCAGGAGAAAGTACCCATTTTTAAGCTTAATCTGTATAGTGTTCCAGTTCCAATTTTGTCTGCTCATGTCTTAGTGTCATCACTTCCAATTGCACTTGTTTAATCTGTATCCTGATTGAGTTCTCTGTCCTGGTTGGATAAAATTGGAAATGAAACTGAAACTGAAACGAAAATGCATTTTCTGTTTAATAAAGAGGTGGAGAGACAAGGAGACTCCTAATACTGAACAAACACTCTATAGCAATGAGTACTATCAGAATATAGAGCTATTTAACAATTATTTTAACCAACGCAAATCACTTACCCTACCTTTAACCCTCCCCACATATTTCTGTTTTGACAGTGGCACTGCTATTGTACCCTACTGGCCCACCTGCCAGTGAAGGAATCATTGGCTTTTGAGAGTCTGCCAACTTCTTCAATCTGACACTCATTGCATGGTGCTCCAGTTGCCATTAAGAGACAGGCAAGATTAGCGATCATTACTGCAAAGGATAGGCCTACTTGTCTGTTGGAAATTGTATTGCACTTCGACATGTTATAGATTATCAACTGAGCAGGTGACCACAAATACTCTCTGACATTACTCTCTGTATACACCAACAACATAACATTGGAATTTCAAGTGTGTTTGATCCAGTCGGGTATTAAAGCAACTTCTTGAGAAGACGCATTGATATGCCAGTAAGTCAAACATGCACAGTCAACGTGTGAGGACACTTTAAGTCAAGTTTCATTGGCTGGCTTGCTTGACATTGAAAACCAGAAATAGGCTGCCTGCGTTACTAGCACAGCTGTTAGACAGTAATGGAAGTGCCATGAAGTTCATGCTCAGGGAGCTTTAAGGGGGAGGCCCCATGTCCAGTAGCAAAGCACTGAGTGGTGCTGCCGAGTGGTGGAAGCAAATTGGGAGTCAAGGGAGTGTAGGAGATAACATACTGAAAATAGATGTGTTATATGGCACTGTCAGTATCACCTGGCTGGCTGGGACAAATGATTTGACATTGGGGAAAGGCAGAGCGAGCAAAAGAGAGGGAGTGAGGGGCAGTGTGTGTGTGTGTGTGTGTGTGTGTGTGTGTGTGTGTGTGTGTGTGTGTGTGTGTGTGTGTGTGTGTGTGTGTGTGTGTGTGTGTGTGTGTGTGTGTGTGTGTGTGTGTGTGTGTGAGTGAGACAGAGAGAGTAACGTGATACGCTGTAAATCATGATGATAAAGTGTGTATACAGTATGCATGGGGATTGAATTTCAAGGACCATATTTCGCTCACAAAGCAGTAGGCACCTCCCTGTTGCCAAAAACAGCAATGTACAGTGAGTCTTCTGCAATTTGGCCTACTGCTCTTTCAAAGTAAGATATCAGTGCTGTTGTTTCCTTCCCTTAAGAAAACTTGTTTGAGATTTTGTGTGCCAGTATGACTGAGAATTCACTTATTTCTGTAAAGCCCAGAAAAAGTCTCTAGCCTACTACAGGTTGATATAACCACTTAAACCCCAGCATCCGTATTCTGGGGAAAACCTTCGCAGAACAAAGCTGACAACGCGTCGCGTTGCGATGTGTTGTGAGCTTGTAGATCGGCTATTGTCAGCGAAGATATTTAATGTACAGCGAAAACAGAAAAGACACTAGTATAAAGCCCCGAGGGACTCTGGTCAACCACATAGGGTCATCTGTACACAGCGATTGAGGAACCAGAAATAGGGGTTCCCTTCACTCTGATTGTATGGCAAAAAACAGGTCTCCAAATTATGCCTTTAGCACAAAAGAAAGGGGATTCTGCCAATACAAATTCTGCCACTGTGCACTTAACATTGCACAGTGAAACAGGTCTCATAGTCACCCTTTTAGCAAAGAAGTAACGAACGCTAACAAAGTAGATTCTACCGATGTATAATATTATACATGAAATAGCATATTATATATTTACAATTTTGGCATTTAATTTAATTGCTCCCGATGAGCAGGTTGGTGCCTTGCATGGTTTCCTCCGCCATCGATGTATGAATGTGTGTGTGAATGGTGATTGTATGTGAATGTGGGAGGTGAGGACGTTGGCATTGACTGTTCGCCGCTTCACCTCCCAATGTATGAATGAATGAACCATTGTAAAGCGCTTTGAGTAAGTGAGTACTTAGAAAAGCGCTATAAAAATGCAATTCATTATTATTATTATTATGATCATTTAGCAGACGCTCTTAATCTAGAGCGATTTACAGTAAGCAAGGAAAACACGAGGTAATACATCAAATGCATAGAAATAGTCATCTAGGATCATAGGTAAACCAAGAACCTATCATCAGTCTAAACAGTATAATATTAAAACAAATCTATAATCTGTACATTTAAACTATACACCCTATAGGATGCCAGGTCTACATATGACCTGGCACCTGTCTACATACTATCTAAATTTAATTTTAGCCTTTGCATAAGCCTGCAAGGTCTTCAAGGCTAGGGCAAGTGCTACGGCAAGTGCTACGGGCTAAGGTGAAGTCTGAAGAGGTGAGTCTTCAGACTACAGCGGATATATGTATATATATATTCTTTAAATAAAAATGTCAACTTCATGTTGATGTTACTATGTGACCTGGACTGGATCTGCGGATCAGGATCTGAATATTCAAATAGTAAAATCAACAGAAGGTGACATTTGAATAAAAAAAATCAACAGTGTGTCGTGTTTTGGAATCTTAAACATTCACAGAATTTGCTCTGTTTGGTGTTTGTTCATGTACTAGAAGAGTGACTTTGAGACCCATGTGTGCAGTAATTGAAAATAATGTTTTTTAAAATCTATCAGAGCAACTACTGAAGATAGATACCAGAAACCCTTTCAGCCAAAATATGTACAATAAGTAGTAGTTTATGTAGGACTGAAGTAGGACTTTCTTCGTGTTGGAGCTAAAACTGTGATTTTGAAACCTGTTTCCCCCTTACAATGAGAGTGAATGGAATCACACTGGAACATTATATTAGATAGATTGTATTGTCCCGATGAGGAATTTGTCTTGGCGATGCACTGCAACTGAAGTGGAGACCAAAGACAAATACTAATAATACTAATAAGATGGTACAATTAATTCATAAACTACATGCACAAACCATCCAAGATAGAGATGATTGACAATAGTTGTACTTATATCATTCCCAAGTAACTATGCAACCCAAGGTCCTAGCAATGGTCTATATCACTTTTATATCCCTGAAGCAGAGCTCAGTCTAATAACCTTGTCCATCACCATTGCCACCTCTCTCTCTCCAGGCATCCCTCTGGTTTGCTTCCTGGTGCTTCTGCCGCTTAACATCCCCTGGTCTCAGATCAGCGTCACATGGCTGGGTGTGGTCCACTTCCTGGCCTGCCTGTCACCGCAGCTGGGCTCTGTGGTCTACCACCTCTTCATGAACCATGAAGGAGGGGAGCCCGTCTATCACACCCTCCTTAAACTCGACATGTGTGGCATCTGTATGATCAACACATTGGGTAAGCAAGAAAAGGAATGTGAGGTTCCTGGTGAATAACAAATATTCTTATTTCTTTGCCCCCTCCTTTTATTGAACATGTTTGTTATTCTAAGAATGGCTGTGTCGGTGCATAGGTCCGTCCAACACTTTGGTCCCAAACAAGATGAGTTGAAAATTACTTGCCAGATTGCCATGAAATTCACTGTGCAACTTCCTGCTCCCCAAAGGAGGAACATTACTGACCTTTATGGCTACAGGCCAGGGCCTTTTCTCTAGCATCATCCCTAGGTAAAAATGTACCACTTGCACACAAGATATCGCAAAATGTAATTGGCGAATTGCCATTCTTCTCGTTGAGCACATTCATGCTACCTGGAAGATGAACCATAACCATTTGAGTGACACCAGGACCTTTCCTCTAGCGCCAACCTCAGGCCAAAATTAGAGCTTTCGCAGTAACTGCACCATTGCAAACCTGGAGTGTTGTTAAAATTGTTATGAAACCCGCAGGGGAATGGAAAACAACTGCCACCACTGCTACTGCATAGCATGACTTAATTGTATATACGTAGGTCTACCTGCCCTATACTTCATAGATGTTATAAATACTTTATAAATGTTTGAGGGAGAGTGGGAAGAGAGTCTTTATATTTCCATTCAATGGTATGTTGTTTAAACTTGCAAAACAGTTGATACCATGGCCTTTCCTGTAGCACCACCTTTTGGCCAAAATGTCCTGCTGTTGGGTTGAAGGAGCACCATGGCCTCTAGGGGCTACTAGCCAGGCTATTAATCTAGTTTTGTTACATTTTCCTTTCTCTGCATTCTTTCTCATTCTCTCTTTCTTGCCCTGCTTTGTGTCTGTTTTATTTGAGATGTCCCTGTCAAATCGAATTAGTTTTTGATAAGAGGACATGCAACATTATAAAAGTTGAATGTGCTGACTTTGTGTGTGTGTGTGTGTGTGTGTGTGTGTGTGTGTGTGTGTGTGTGTGTGTGTGTGTGTGTGTGTGTGTGTGTGTGTGTGTGTGTGTGTGTGACACAGGGGCCCTGCCCATTGTCTACAGCACGCTACTGTGCTACCCCTTCACTCGCACCACAGCGCTAGTAGTCTACATCCTGCTGTCCAGCTATGCTATCTACTGCGCCATGACGGCTCGGAGCAGTGTACGTCGGCTACGTTCCTTCGCCTGGCAGGCGCTGTTCCGCTTCTCCTTCTTCCTGCTGCGCTGGGTGGGCGTGGGCGGCGGCAGCCCCACCTCGCTGCGCCACTTCCTCACCATGGACGCTCTGGCCGTGCTGGGCGGGATCATCAACATCACGCGCATCCCTGAGCGCTTCCGGCCGGGCCTCTTTGACTACTGGTGCAACAGCCACCAGATCATGCACGTACTGGTGGTGGTGTCCATCCTCTACCTGCACTGGGGCGTGTTGGACGACCTGCTGTGGATCAACAGCTACAACTGTTCCTCCGACTGACGCCGCGCAGAGACAGGCTGCAGGACCTCTGTGGGAGGGAACGGGTTAATCATTGGGACGGTTGACCACGGAGGCTGTCCGCAAAGGTTAGAAATGGAGGGGGAATTGGGTGGGGTTTGGGGAGGGGGGGGGGCAACTGCTGCTGATTTCATTAAAGATAATGCACTGATGAAGGGAAGGGGATGCATCGTAGAGTACGTTCACATGCCTGACATGTGCGTTCAGCTCAAACAGAATGTTCATATCTTCGTCCATCCTGGTACATTTGTGTGGGGAAAAATGCCACGTCAAGTTAACACGCACAAGCATTGCACATTAGCTCACTCACTCACTACGAAGCATGCATGTACGCATGACTGCATGCACACACACACACACACACACACACACACACACACACACACACACACACACACACACACACACACACACACGCACACACACACGGTAGAAGGGAATAATTTAATCACACAACAAATCTGCCCGAAGCATCAATTACAGTAAAGCCTTAAGTAAAGGTTTTCAGTAAGAGGTAACTACTGATAAACTAAGCCTCTACTTAAATAATATACAGAAGTTTTACACAAGCAACAGAGAGAGCCCATGACTAAATATCAATGATGCTACTGAATGGCAAGTATCTTAATCTCAGATGTCAGTGTTGCTGCCCATGCAACATATCCATGTTTCACTTCAGTTGCTTTATACACACTCACTCTACATGCACATGTGCACTGCACACACACACTGTAAGCATATATATTTTACACTACACGCCCATAGCGATGCACAAAGCACTCCTAGACTCCTCAGAAAGTCCTGTGGAACTACTTGAGTTTTATTTATGATGGGGGATCTTCTCTCTCTGTTTTTCCATGTTTAATTTCCGGGTTTATCTTTCTTTCCTCATTCTCTTTGTGTTTATATCTGTGTTGGTGTGAATGATCCTCCCAGTGGTTAGATGACCTATGAATTGATTATATTCACATGGCGGTCACTTTGCTTGTACGTCACCCCCTGTATGACATAACCCATTAACACCTGAGGCCGATTCTACAAATGCAGTCTAAATCAGTAGTTCTCTCACTTTCGAGATTTGTCAAGAAAATGTGTTAGCTTGTATATCTGCTATTTTTGAATAGCCAACGCAAAAATATAAAATTACGCTAAATGAGATGCTTTCCCGGTTTTAATGGGTTAAAGGAGAATTCCGGACAAATTAAGTGTTATCTTTGATGTCTCGTTACTCACCTACCGATGTGAAAAGTAGCGTTCTTTTTTTTCATATATTCCCCTGTCGTCATTTTTTAAACACCCTCCGTTGTTATAATGGGAGCGTGAGGGTTAGTGAAGTTCGTCTATTATAACCGACGCAATGTTATTTTTTTCTCTACTACGATTCATTGTAGAGTCTCATGATAGTCAAACATGCGCTGAAAATTCCTGCGAGCCTGCCGTTAATGGCGAACGATTTAACACTGGTTGCTTGTTTCCAGAATCTGGCAACACGAGTTGCCAGGTTCTGGAAGAAACAAGCAACCAGTGTTAAATCGTTCGCCATTGACGGCAGCCTCGCAGATAGTTTCAACGCATGTTTGACTATCATGAGACTCTACTATGAATACTAGTAGTGAAAAAAACAACTTTGCGTCGGTTATAATAGACGAACTTCACTAACCCTCACGCTCCCATTATAACAACGGAGGGTGTTTAAAAAATGACGACAGGGGAATATATGAAAAAAAAGAACGCTACTTTTCACATCGGTAGGTGAGTAACGAGACATCAAAGATAACACTTAATTTGTCCGGAATTCTCCTTTAAGAGCAAAATGGCTGCCGTTGGAATACGGTCGATTGGGAAACGGGTGAGGGGGTTCATTCCTTGATTTGGTTGCTGTGGGGTTTATGCCCTTCAGGTGGCTTGGGTTACGCAAACTGAAGGCTGCAGTGTTAACAGACTGCTTAGTTTGCACCTGAACACAGTGCCAATGAATTCAGGCTTATTTTGATTGGGTAAAAAAGTGCACACGTTTACAATTTCTGTTGTTCAGTGACATTGCTCTTTTCCAACCTTGATATTCTGACACACTTGTCCTAAATGTTTATTCATGTATATTTATAACATCTCACAATGTGAAAGAGGATTTTCTTTTTAAATTATGACTATTTATGATGTTTCAGTCATGGAACATTGGATTTCTTGAGCTTTTAAAAGTATATTTAACATACTTTTAAATGTAATATGCATTATTTAAAAATTACTCTGATGTCCAGTGTAGGCACATACATTGATATCATTCCATGTATCAACAGTTACATTTTTAATGTTTCTCACTCAAATGTTGGAATGTATACTTTAACAGGAACGGTATATTTGTTGTCAAAGAATGT
>NC_137615.1:24326579-24334079 GCF_963280865.1 Gymnoscopelus braueri
TGTGTGTGTGTGTGTGTGTGTGTGTGTGTGTGTGTGTGCGTGTGTGTGCGTGTGTGCGTGTGTGCGCGTGTGTGTGTGTGTGCGCGTGCGCGGGGTTATTAGTTTGTTCAATAACAAAGCTATAGTGTGATAGTTACAAGATTACACATACACTGTTCCTTCATATTTTATTGTTTATTGATAGATTACAATCAGAAGAAAGAAGAAATACAAATCCACTGTTTTAAATAACTTTGACTTAATTCAAACAAAACTGCTTTCAAATGTAATAGTGAATGGCTTCTGGCTTTTCTGCCTTTATTGATTTATCAGAGGGGTTGAACACTTTTGCAAGACTAAGTACTGTATGCCTGACACATGCCTGACACATGCCCCCCCCCCCCAAACTAAGGAGGCAAACTAAAACACAACAGAGCTTTCAAAGTAACCTTTAATAATGAACTGCTTTTTTTAACCCATACCTCAACAGAGCTTGTAGATCGGCTATTTTTGGCTAATGTTCCCCCCAGAATATAGATGCTGGGGTTCAAGTGGTTAAACACAACTTTCCATTTTCCTATATATCTCACATAGTACCTCCATGTACCCCTAGGGGTACACTGCTCTATTGGCCAGGTTTGATCACTGAACTCCCCAGACGTCAACCAGTTTTTTAAATAAAATGCCACCAAGGCAGAGATCTTCAACTGGTCTTTGAAATCTTGAGAGGAATTCTTGCATTTTACATTATTATTCGTCTCACAATGTTGACAGAGTGGTTTCATGAACAAAAGTTGCAAATGCAATATTGTTCCAGATCGTCTTTCCACATCTGCAGGCTCTTCAAGCTCAATATGTAGAAGAAGTCAAAGAGGAGGACACCTCCCATTTCCACCTTCATGTCTCACTTCCTCCATCACACACACAGATCTACTTAAAAACTACCGCTTCTGGGTCCTCATTCCTGTTGGTTGTGCTACTGACCCCGACTTGAGCTGAACCAACCACTCCAACTCCCAGGTAAGCCTACCGCATCCATCTCCTGGACAGTAAAATACTCTTTAACCCTGAGAGTGTACACGTGTACACTTACACCCTCATGGGTCCATTTGGTTACGTACACAATTGGATAAATTAACGCTGAAGGATTTCACTGTGTGCTTCTCCTGACATTCACCTACTGTATGTATATCAGTTAATCTGGAGAGATTTCATTTAAAATCTTACACAGTGTATACAAAACAGAAGGTCAACAAGGTTAAGGATTTTGCATAATTTTACTAAAGATTGAACTCTTGTCCTGAAGTCACTCTACCCCTTTATGTTGAGTTAGTGAAATGCAATGTGTGAGCTTTTGCCTGTTGCAGGCATGTCTTCCACTTTTGACAGTGAGAGTGAGCAACCCACATTTAGGCCACTGATGAAATTAAGGCTCTCTCTATAAAGGATTATTGAATTAGGTGCAGGGTGGCCAAAGGGGTCTTGTGATGCACATGCCAACAAAAGAACTGTACGTTTTAGACTCAAAGCATACTTTTAGGCGCGGCTCTGGATTTGAGGAAGTCGAGGCTGCAAATGGAGGTAAAACTAAAACATATTAAGTCTATCAGTCTGAGTGTTGATGCAGTTTGGTGGGCCTGCACTTATTTCAGTCACAATTCACTGAAATTCCATCAGGTTTTAAGCTTAAGGGTAAGACACATTTGTTTTTCAAAATTGAATTTCAGCTTAGCATCTTTTACATTTTAAGTTTGACAGTGGAATCATTTCTTTGCATGCATGTCCATTGACATAAGAGATCAAAATCATACAAAACACATGAGAACAAAAGAGAGCATGTGTGTGAGGGGAAAGAAACTGTGATAGATATGTTGTGGTTGCTGCAGGATGTGGTTTAAACTGTTGCTTGGTGTAAAGGTGCATGGTTGTGTACAGCCTGCTTCTTGTTCTTGATGACACATTTGCACTCAGTACAGTAGTCCCATGCAACTTTGTGACACTACACTGGTATACTGCACACTACCGTGCTGCTGTCCTTCAGTTTGTATGCATAAGTATCAAGTAATGCACCAAATATGAAACATACCAGTTTCAGGCAGACTGGAGGAAGTACTTGTGAAAGACTCTTCTTCCTCTTTTCTCAGTTTTCCTGTATTGTCTGTTTCCTGCAACTGTGTGTCTGCTACTTGATTTCCACATGATAAATCAGCCTTGTAGCCTGCTAGGCAAACAAAGACCTAATGACTCTGAAGTTGCCATTCAGTTCTCATTCACAATCCCTATACTGTATGCTGTATATTCTGTCATTCAAATGAGTAATGGCTTTGTGCCTTTGTATTTATACCTCAGAGTAACATTTATAAGCCACTGTTAAGAAAAGCCTGGAATTTGAATTTGAAACAATTTAGTTAGATTTGATATTTCGCATTAAGTACCAAACATCATTACGTTTTTTGTGTTACAGCCATAAAGTCCTGCTAGTGACATAAAATACCTTCCATTCTTTTTCCCCCTCCTCTTCCTCTACATGATTTCGCTGCTTCCCATCAACAAACAGTGCACCATGTCTCTAAAGGGTATTGTGAGGTCCAGTAAGTTCCGCCACGTCTTTGGCCAGGCGGTGAAATATGACCAATGCTACGATGACATCCGTATCTCCCAGATGACATGGGACAGCAACTTCTGCTCGGTGAATCCCAAGTTTGTGGCCATGATCGTGGACGCCAGTGGAGGGGGGGCCTTCATGGTTCTGCCCCTGAGCAAGGTGGGCCTAAGCAAAAGTCATAGGGAAGATCTATGCATGAGGTTATGCTGGTGAAAGTTGGTAGGGGGAAGTGGCCAAAGGTGATACTGTATAAACTTTAATACAGACACTTGCATTGAAGTCTGTCCAGGAAAGTACTGCAATGTTAAATCAACTTAAATTTCAAGTTTATTGTCACAAGTTTACATGAGTAAAAGTATATTTCTGTACTAGCTCCCACACTTTGAAATGACAAAATATATCTAAGAATAGAGAAAGAAACAAAACGAAACAAATGAAGTGCTAACTGCGAGATGAGATGACATGAGAAATGATATGATGCTTTAGTTTAGTGTCTTCTGATGCAGAAAATCGTTTTTCCTGCAAAGCAGTTTCCCACCAATTATATTTGAAAAGTGTGTAAGTCTCCACCCCTTTACCTGCTAGATGTGTCAAATTAGGTCATAATGCCAAAGAACCATGTTTCAATTCTATGTTTGGCTTAGTAGGCGGCATCACGCATTCAGCTGAAAAAGGAAGTTTCATGTGCCATTTCAGCACTACACGTCACTCACTCTGCTGTTGCGAGTTTTTTGCCATATTAGGAGTGCTTCACTGTCACATCAGTATGGACAGGATGTGGTGTGAACTTAGTTGTTTTGCAGTCACTTTCGTATGTGGAGTACTTTGGTGGCTTGCACAAGTTCTTTATGGTATTTCATTAGCAGGCAAATTACACAGTAAAATCCTGTGTTCATTTAATTTTGAATTCATTCAGAATTCAGAATTCATTACTAGCCTATAGGCCTACAATATGTACCACATTGATTATGTGAAACCACTCAAAGACTTCTCCAGGAAGTATCTGTACTGTATGTTTCCTCGGGCCAATGTTCCTTTAGTCTTAAGCACTGGCACTGGCACTTCATGGCATTCATGGTTTAATTTTCAATGTCACATAGCTGTTGAAGGAAAATATGGTAAAGAGAGAACACATTTCTGAAAGAATGCACTGCACGGACCCTCTGTCTTGAGATGAATACTGGTGCTGTCAAGCTGGTCTAAGGGTGTATTTAGGTACCAATAACTTGGTCAGTGGTTGTCATTGTTCCCGTGTCAACCAGAATGGTTAATGGACCCTCTTGTGTGATTTATGGGGGAATTTGCCATTTAGCACTTCAGTCAACGCATCTTCACTTGATCAAATGCAAGCCTCATAGCAATGGGTATTGGAGATAAAGCTGCACTGGATTAAAATTAGTCAAATGAGTATGGCATAATATGCTTGAATGCACTCTTAATATTCCAGGACTGATTTGAGCTGACATGCGTAAGGACAGAGAAGGATGACAATTAGGGATAAAGATGGTAGCCCTGGCCAGAGGGCCACAGGACTTTGTGATCTCACAGTTGATTCCTCGCCACTCGAACCCAGTTAACAGGCATTAGGGGTAATTGGGAGGCATACATATACAATTTCAGTATCAGCTGACTATCAAGTTTCCACGTCCTATCTATGGTAACACATTCATGTTTCCCAATCTCTCATCCAATTCCAAAATCACAGTGGCCCTTTACATTACCTCTGAATTCCTTTGTGTTAGCCAGTTTGCTATTATGTTTTAGCTCCTTGTCCTATTTAGCCTGAGGTACTGAGGTTGGAAAATGAAGTGTCATGTTTTGAAATTTATTTGTTTAATTGTTTTTCCTGCCCTCTAATATTTACTGCCTACTATTGCTTCCTTACATTTATTGAGTTGTTGCTAAACTTGTCTTTTACAATATTGTATTGCTGTTTAGTTAAACACTTTGTGTGATAAGTGTATATATTTATTATTATTACTACTACTACTACTACTACTACTACTACTACTACTACTACTACTACTACTACTACTACTACTACTACTACTAATAATAATAATAATAATAAAAATAATACATTCATATTATATATTCTTACTTTGTTTATGTATATATTGTTAAATCACATTTCTCTCTCTCTTTAGTCAGGGCGCATTGACATGTCATACCCCACTGTATGTGGCCACACAGGACCTGTTCTAGATATTGAGTTTTGTCCCCACAATGACAACATCATTGCCAGTGGATCTGAGGACTGCAGTGTCATGGTAAGACGTTGCATCACTGCAATTGCTTCAATCTTTTCAATATGAATCTTGCAAGGAGCATTGAGTAATTGTTCTTTGTTATTAGGCAAGTCAATTAAGTGCTTATGTGCCTTGCTGATGTCTGACAGATTTGGGAGATCCCAGATGGTGGCCTGGTCACGTCTATGACAGATCCTGTTGTCAAGCTGGAGGGACACTCCAAGCGTGTGGGCATTCTGAGTTGGCACCCCACTGCCCATAATGTACTCATGACTGCAGGTATTTAACTCATCCAATAAAGCATGCCTGTAAACAGGGTTCAATTTGTTGGGGAAGATGGTAGGAAATCCATGCGTCTACTTTTGATATTGCCCCTTTGGTCATTATCTCCGACAGGCTGGGAGGAGGTGGAGATTGCGTTTTGGCCCTTGTCGGTGTGTGTGTGTCCGTGTGTGTGTCTGTTTGTCTCTCCGTCTGTGTGCAGCTAATCTCAGACACCGCTAGACAGATTAGTATTAAACGTTGCATGCACACTCCCTGTATGCCTTGCAAAGTAAGCCTGTAGAACATAGTAAGTAAAAAAAAGTAAGTAAGCCATGCCGAGCCATGAGGCCCATCTCCTGTTTCTGTAGCGTGAGGCAGCTCGATGTACAAGTACACCCCCTGGACATGACGCTATATATGTCACAGGGACTTCACCCCATCCAACCCCTGAGGCTGTTGAACGTAGTAGTTCAAGTAAAGGTTTTCAAATCCACCTTATGATGGTGCTTTAACGGGGCCACTTTACATTTTGTCCTATAACTTGTGACTCATAGCAGGTAGTCGTCTTTCAATTTAAAAACAATATCCCTGGATTCCTTGGGTCATAACGTAAATCCCCACATAGGCCACACCCATTTCTGAAGTTGCATGATGAGGCATACTCCACCACTATCACAATTTATTCAAATACTGCACAGAGCTTGCAATTTTCTTGCTTATGTTTTCTGTGATCTCCATTGCATGCTACTGCCCCCTGCAGGTTGTGACAATGTGCTGATTCTGTGGAATGTGGCATGTGGAGAGGCAGTGATGAGGCTCGACACATTACATACCGATTTAATCTATAGCGCCTGCTGGAACAGGGATGGCTCCAGGATCCTCACCTCATGCAAGGACAAGAAGCTGCGTGTTCTGGACCCGCACAAGGGGACAGTCATTGTTGTAGGTTCTACCTCTAGTATTACTGGTCACACTAATAATAATCTTTATATTCCAGAGGCCCAGATAGAAGTACATAAGCCCATATTTTTTCCTGATTTTTTATTAATACTCCGAAAGTTCATGTCAGCCTTCAAAATGTCATATCTTTAATGCCACAACTTTCGTACAGGGCAGAATCTTAAATCTCCCCACCTCTTTTCTGGAAATGTTTTGTTAAAATCCCCTTAATGCAAAAAAAATTATGACCCTTCTTTTGAGGCCCAGTCCTGGTTTACAACTATTGATTTGCTCACCGAACAAACCTCTGTGTTCTCTGTTCTCTGGCAGCCTACACACAGGGCAGAGTGTTAACAACCATTATCAGTGCTCTTCCCTTCACTGACACCACCTTTCTGTCTTAGGAGAAGGAGAAGCCTCATGAGGGATCCAGGCCTATTAAGGCAGTGTTTGTGTCTGATGGGAAGATCCTCACTACAGGCTTCAGTCGTATGAGCGAGAGGCAGGTGGCACTCTGGGACCCGGTATGTGTCAAGTTTTATATACATAATAACATATACATGTAATAGCTCTTCACTATCATGTGCCAAATAAGTCACATTGATCACAGCAGTCTGGAGTCTGCAGAGCCAATACAAAACCCACTGTATAATTGAACGCATTAAAACCGGGAAAGCGTCTGTGTCATTTTAGATTAAATGTTATACTTTTTATTCAAAAAAAGCAAATACACAAGCTCATATAGCATATTGGAAGAATTGTGTATATATATATTATATATATTCAAAGATGTGCACACATATTCACAATTCTTCCATGAAAAAATTGCTTTAAAATATTATTTTAAAGCTATTTGTTTTTACTCAAATCTTTGCTTCTGGGGGCCCCTGGCGTAAACTATTTTGAGATGGGGGCCAAATACATATAAATTTGGTGGATCCTTGACATAAAAAAGTTTGAGGAACCACTGATATTAAAAAAAGCGTTTTTCAGAAAACTGTTCGACATTTGTAGAATCGGCCTCAGGTCTTAATGGCTTAAAATAGGCATCGATGATACATTTCATGACACATTTAATTTCACATTATATATATAGACATGTACATTTCCCCCCATTCTTTTTTAAATTCTAAAGGTTTTCCTTTGCCTGAATGTGTGTTTTAACAGAGCAGCTTTGGAGAACCACTCACCTTGCAGGAACTGGATACCAGTAGCGGTGTCCTCCTCCCATTCTTTGACCCAGATACTGGCATCGTCTACCTCTGTGGCAAGGTTGGACTTTTAGAGATCTCTCTCTTGCTCTCTCCTCCCCTCTCTCTGGGCATCTCACCCTGCTCTTTCCCTCTGACCCATACACACGCTGACCCATACACACGCTGACCCATACACACGCACGCACGCACGTCTTCAATTGATCATGTCCCCAGTTAGACATGTCCCCAATTAGACATGCCGTCACCAATA